>NC_069501.1:498451142-498751142 GCF_027579735.1 Bombina bombina | reverse complement strand
GAGGAAGCACGAGAGAGCAAATCGATTTCTTCACATTCAGCATTACATGGGAGAGACACTGATTCTCCAGGTGGAAGTGCATCATATAGAAGTAATGATAGCTGTGCCGTATGTCAGAAAAATGTAGCACATGTTAAGGGCCATTAAAGGGACATTAAACACTAAATAAATGTTAGATAGAATGATGTATTCAAAGAAAAGATTAGCCTGAGAAAAACACGTAGATATATTTTTAAAAGTTGTATTAGTTGTATAAAAAGTGACAAAATAAGTGTAAAGTTTTAGCGTCTTATAAAACAATATGAGCTGCCATGTTGTAACTTAGGTTACTTTCTCTACTGTGGCCAATTAGGAACAGTTATAAATAGGTCACTAGAGTGTGCAGCCAATGGCTGTGTGGAATATAACAGGTTACTGCTCTTCCATTTCTAACAAGAACTGAAATGCTCACAATTTCCAGAATGGAATTACAGGAAAAGAGAACAAAATAAATAATGAACGTATAGAGGTTTTTTTTATATATACGATTTATCATTTTAAATTACCATCTCAAAGTGTTTAATGTCCCTTTAAGGTGGGTTATTAAAGTTGTCTACAGATGACAATACTGCAAGCTCAATATTCTGTGTTCCAATTTCCTTATACAAAGTAGCATATTTTATCTGTTTATTTTGTTTCTCTATAGCCCACCAGTGTATTAGAACATTTCTCCCTAAAAATTTAATAATTCTGTCAGTATTTTTTTCCCGGGTGAAGAGGTTTGGCGAAGCATAAATAAATCGTGTTTTCCTAATATAAATAACTTGTAAAGACATTGCCTATTTATTAGCTATCATGTCTTTCTGAAATCACTCACTAATCTGTCACCCTACAGCAGAAGAAACATACTGTGCTCGCAGTGTCAATGAAGGCGCAGACTCTTGAGACAAGTCAGATTGCACTGTCTATTTCGGCCCCAGAATATCTGACACCTGGAAAACAAAAGCCGTATTCCTCTGCATCTTTTAGTGTATGAATTAATTCCCCCTCCCCACACTTATAACCCCTAACGGGGGAATTTTCTTTAATATTCAGTATCTGTACAACATGCACAAAGCAGATGAATGTGTCAATAAGGTATTTATGTTTTCAGGACCAGACCTGTAAATTGTGCATGGCGCATTCACTGCTCCCAGCATTAAAAACATTGAATTTGTGTTTATTCGTAAAACAGAAGTGATATAAAAACATAAAACGATTATACTAATTACAACGAATAATGATTACAAGTAAAATGCATACTTATATAAAACCATTTATGAGATATTGGGGCCGATTTATCAAGTTCCGTATGATGCTTGATGCCCCTTGTTTCGGCTCGCCGGAAACAGAAGTTAAGAAGCAGTGGTCTAAAGACCGCTGCTCCATAACTTGTCTGCCTGTTCTGAGGCCGCGGACAGAAATCAACCCGATCGTATTCGAATACGATCGGGTTGAATGACATCCGCTGCTAGCGGCCGACTGGCCGCGAATCTGCAGGGGGCGGCATTGCACCAGCTGTTCACAAGAACTGCTGGTGCAATGATAATGATGTACAATGGACATGATACGCTACATTGTATCATGTCCGCTCGCACTATGTAAATATACCCCATTAAACTCACTTAAAGGGAGAGTAATCCCTTTGGTGCGCATAATGAGGCAATCTCATCATGCACATCGCTACCGGTAGGCGCATGACGAGTGGTGCACATGGTGATATCACAAAGGGGCAAAACCTAGGAAGCTCAGTGTAGCTGAATGTGGGAGGTTCTTCAATCTCCTCAATCTCAGATCCCATAGCAGCTACAAACCTCCAAGACCCTTCATTTGAAAGAGAATCACATCTAATCTATATTATAACCCCTATTTCACATGTTGCTACCCATGATGACAATTTAGTAAGGTGATCAAAGTAACAGCAATGGTCACTTGGCCAGTCTCAGTATTGATTTACTAAAATCTAAAACATTTATACTTTTTTTTTTTTACAGTTTTTGCCACAGCTATTTGATATGCCATGAATTATAAATTGGATGGGTCTGCTGAAAAAACAAAAACAAAAAAAACCAATATATAATTTCTGTGGGTCATTCACTGAAATTTGATTTACAATATGGTAAGTAGCAAAAAAGCTCAAAATTGTCTCAGCACTGGGGTGAAAAAAAGGCTTGGCAGTGAAAGGGTTACACTGATTAGCACAACTACAATAGCATGATTATTGTTCACCATATTATTGTTTTTCCTCCTGTACCTGCAAGTCTTTTTTTAAACAGTTCTCTTATTTTAATACATTAAAAAAGGTGCCATATGCTGAAGCTCCGCCTCTTCATACCGCCGCCATTTTGAAGCTCAGGTATTCGCACACCGCGTGACAGAAGCAGCGCACGCTCACAGAGTGATGTCGCCAGCTTTTAGCATTTGCTTGGGATTAGTGAGCTCTACATTTTCGTACTTAAACAAAATATACATGCACAATATATATATAGTGTCCTCAGGCCTCTCCAGCAGGCCAGATTTTCAGGATTACCTTGAATGAGAGCAGGTAAAATAACCATGTTTAGTAAGCAGCGGATTATTTCACCTGTGCTCCAGTTCAGATATCCTCAAATGTGACCTGTTAGGGAGGTCTGAGGATAGGTTTGAAAACCAGTGTTATATAGTAATGCAGCCACTGCAAAAGTGTAAAGTTCCTACCCACTGTTGGGCGCCCTAACTTGAAGCACATTATACAGTTATTAAAAAAACTGTCAAACCTCATTGATCTGTAAATGCGCACTACTTTTGCTACAGGGTGTGAGAATATCTCTGCTCCAAGATGGCAGAATCCAGTGTGAAAAGGTGGAAGTTCAACATCTGGTCATTTTAAAATAGGAGAACAGCTTTGAAGAGAGCTGCTTGAATAGGAGTAATAGCAATAACGTAGTGAGTAGTAACTATGCTTCTCTAGCTATGCCCAGCAGTTTAATGTCCTTTTAATCTCCCTATAAACCGCTTAAAGGGACACTAAAGGCAAAATGTTGCTTTCACAATTCAGATATAGGGGCCAAATTATCAAGCTCCGAACAGAGCTTGATGCTCCTTATTTCTAAAGATCGCTGCTCCATAACTTGTCCGCCTGCTCTGAGGCGGCGGACAGAAATCAACCCGATCGAGTTGACTGACACCCCCTGCTAGCGAATCTGCAGGGGGCGGTATTGCACAAGCAGTTCCGGTAAACTGCTTGTGCAATGATAAATGCCGACAGCGCATGCATCGTATCATGTCCACTCGCACTTTGATAAATATGCCCCATAGTATACAATTTAAAAAAACAAACAAATAAAAACCGCCCAAAGTTTTCTAATTTACTTCAATTATCAAATTATGCACAATTTCCGAGACACCAGCTCCTACTGAGCATGTGCAAGAGTTCACAATGTATACATGAGTCTGTGATTGGCAGATGGCTGTCACATGATAAACGGTGCAGAGAAATAAGAGAACATTCTTAAAGGGGACATGAAACCCAAAAATTTTCAGTCAATATACGGATAGAGCAGACAATTTTAAACAACTTTCCAATTTACTTCTATTATCTAATTTGCTTTGTTCTCTTGGTATCTTTTGTTCAAAAGAATGCCCAGGAAAGTTCGGGGGCAGCAATGCACTACTGGGAGCAAGCTGCCGATTGGTGGTTGCACATATATACCTTTTGTCATTGGTTCGCCCAGTGTATTTAGGTAGCTTCCTGTAGTGCAATGCTGCTCCTCCAACAAAGAATACCAAAGAAATGAAATATATTTGCTAATTGAAGTAGAGTGGAAAGTGGTTTAAAATTGCATACATGACACACGAAAGAGAAATTTGGGGTTTCATGTCCCTTTAAATCTGTCAGAATAATACAGAGTAAATATTATTGCAATGCCTTTTTATTATGCATTTGTTAATTATACAATTCTACAGTATTTATGGCCCTTTAATTAAGGACAATAACCTAGCGTTGTAATATACATCCAGTATGTATCTTGTTTGCTTTTCCTGTAAAATACATCTGAAAAGTGTGATTGTTCCACTCCCTCAAGGAGGCTGAAGTGACTCCACCTCACTTAAAGTGAAAGTCAATCCTAGCATTTGTGAAACACTAGAATTGACCATTGGAACAAATAAAGGGGACTTTCAGTTGTGAAGTATAAAATATATCATGCTGAAAGCTTCTTTATTTGTTTCAAGCGTTCGCCGCAATGAGCTGCTCAGGCAGCCCACAGCAGAACTCTGTTTTGCTAAGAGGTAACGTTTCCACCTCTTCGCAAATAGCCGTGCAGGCCAGCCGGCGCCAAGCAGGATTTCCCGCATGGCTATTGGCTAAGAGGTAAAAACGTCACCTCCAAAACAGCGTTGTGCCGTGGGCTGCCTGAGCAGCTTGAAATAAAGGAGCTTTATTTGTTCCAGTGCTCAAGCCTAGCATTTCACAATTGCTGAGATTGACTTTCACGTTAAAGGGACTTTAAATCCAAATTTTTTCTTTCATGATTCAGATATAGAGGCCAATTTAACAAAGGTCTTGTGGACCTGATCCGACAGTGCGGATTAGGTCCGCAAGACCTTGCTGAATGCGGAGAGGAATAAGCTCTCCGTATTCAGCATTGCACCAGCAGCTCACAAGAGCTGCTGGTGCAACGACCGCTGCTTCATAATTGCTGTTTTTGCCAGAAACACGGCCCTTCAAGCTCCATTCGGAGCTTCATAGATAGGCCTCATAGAATACAATTTTAAACAACATTCCAATTTACTTCTATTATCTAATTTGCTTCATTCTTTAGATATCCTTTGTTAAAGAAATAGCAATGCACATGGGTGAGCCAATCACATGAGGCATCTATGTGCAGCCACCAATCAGAAACTACTGAGCCTATCTGTAAATGCTTTTCAGGAAAGAATATCAAGAGAATAAAGCAAATTAGATAATAGAAATAAATTAGAAAGTTGTAACATAAATATCAGGGGCCCGATCCGATCCGATATGCATTTTGCGCGGGTTTGGTATCCTATATACGGCGTAACCTAGAAGTTACGCTCGTATATTTCTGCCTTCGCCCGTAGTTTTTTGGGCCATAGGCAGGTATACCAAACTCGCGCAGTTTGGTATCCAATATACAGCGTAAGGACTTACGTGGGAAAATGGAGAAATCTTACTCCATTTTCACCTCGCCACAAAATGCAGCCGTAGTAAGCCTTACGCTGTCTATCGGAGCCCCGTAACTCCCTAAACTACCTGCTAAATAAAACCTAACACCTAACGCATGCGCAATGTCTATCTACCTGTCAACCGCAATCTGCTAAATAAAACCTAACACCTAACGCATGCGCAATGTCTATCTACCTGTCAACCGCGATCCCCCGCCACAATCCCTAATAAAGTATTTAACCCTTAAACTGCCGCTCTCGGACCCCGCAGCCACCTACATTAAAAGTATAACCCACTAATGTGATCCCCCTACACCGTCGCCAGCTACATTACCTACCTCCTAATGTGATCCCCCTACACCGTCGCCAGCTATATTACCTACCCCCTAATGTGAGCCCCCTACACCTACATTAACTACCCCCTAATGTGAGCTCCTACACCGCCGCCAGCTATATTACCTACCCCCTAATGTGAGCTCCTACCCCGCCGTCAGCTATATTAAAATTATTAACCCCTAATTTAATCCCCCTACACCGCCGCCAGCTATATTAACCCTAATTATATTAGGGTTAATATAGTTATATATTATATATATTAACTATATTAACCCTAATTATATTAGGGTTAATATTGTTATTATATCATATATATATAATAACCCAATCTAACTCTAACATCCCTAACTAAATTCTTATTAAAATAAATTTAATTAATATTAATATTATTAATTAAAATATTCCTATTTAAATCTAAATACTTACCTATAAAATAAACCCTAACAAATCAGCCAATCAGATTGAACTTGAATCTGATTGGCTGAATCAATCAGCCAATCAGATTTTTCTACCTTAATTCCGATTGGCTGATAGAATCCTATCAGCCAATCGGAATTCGACGGACGCCATCTTGGATGATGTCATTTAAAGGAACCTCATTCCTCGGGAAGTCGTCGTGCCGGATGGATGTTCCGCGTCGGAGGAGCGAAGAAAGAAGAAGATTGAAGATGCCGCTTGGAAGAAAACTTTGCCCCGATGGAGGACCTCTTCTCTGCCGCTTGATTGAAGACATCGCCCGGATTGGATGAAAAGTTCTGCCCGGCTGGGTGAATACAAGGTAGGGAGATCTTCAGGGGGGTAGTGTTAGGTTTATTTAAGGGGGGTTTGGGTTAGAGTAGGGGTATGTGGGTGGTGGGTTGTAATGTTGGGGGTGGTATTGTGTTTTTTTTTACAGGCAAAAGAGCTGATTTCTTTGGGGCATGCCCCGCAAAAGTCCCTTTTAAGGGCTGGTAAGGTAATAGAGCTGTTAACTTTTGTATTTTAGAATAGGGTAGGGACATTTTTTTATTTTGGGGGGCTTTATTATTTTATTAGGGGGCTAAGAATAGGTGTAATTAGCTTAAAAATCTTGTAATCTTTTTTTATTTTTTGTAATTTAGTTTAGTTTATTTAATTGTATTTTAGTTTAGATATTTGTAGTTATTTAATTTATTGATAGTGTAGGTGTATTTGTAAATTAGGTTAGGATTTATTTTACAGGTAAATTGGTAATTATTTTAACTAGGTAGCTATTAAATAGTTATTAACTATTTAATAACTATTGTACCTAGTTAAAATAAATACCAAGTTACCTGTAAAATAAATATAAACCCTAAAATACATAGTAGCTATCTTAGGGTTTATTTTATAGGTAAGTATTTAGATTTAAATAGGAATATTTTAATTAATAATATTAATATTACTGTAATTAGATTTATTTTAATAAGATTTAGTTAGGGATGTTAGAGTTAGATAGGGTTATTATACTTAATATATATATAATATAATAACAATATTAACTATATTAACCCTAATATAATTAGGGTTAATATAGTTAATATAGCTGGCGGCGGTATAGGGGGAATAGATTAGGGGTTAATGTATTTAATATAGCTGGCGGCGGTATAGGGGGATTAAATTAGGGGTTAATAATTTTAATATAGCTGGCGGCGGGGTAGGGGGATTAGATTAGGGGTTAATAATTTTAATATAGCTGGGGGCGGGGTAGGGTGATTAAATTAGGGGTTAATAATTTTAATATAGCTGGCGGCGGTGTAAGGGGCTCACATTAGGGGGTAGTTAATGTAGATGGCGGCGGGGTAGGAGCTCACATTAGGGGGTAATATAGATAATGTAGGTGGCGGCGGGGTCCGGGAGCGGCGGTTTAGGGGTTAATACATTTTTTATTGTTAGGATAGTGAGGGGGGGATAGCGGATAGAGGGTTAGACGTGTCGGGCTATGTTTGGGAGGCGTGTTAGACAGTACGGGTGATTTAATAATTTAGTCAGGTTTTGTAGGCGCCGGCAGTTTCTAAAGTGCCGTAAGTCACTGGCGACTCCAGAAATTTGTACTTACGCAGATTTCTGGACATCGCTGGTTTATCCGACTTACGGCACTTTAGCATCTGACGGCGCCGTATATGGGATAGCTCGAGTTGCGAGCTGAAACTACGGGCGGCGGGGGTTCCCTCGCTTGCGCCACAAACTACGATCTTTATTGGATCGCGCCCCAGGCATTTAAAAAAAACAAAAAAACAACAACAATAGATGAAACATGCGTCAGGTATTTCCCTATGGGGTGTCCTAGGAGTTTATCTTATGACTTATATGATATATGGCGTTTGGTTAATTAGTAATCTTTTACGGAACAGGACTATGCCCCAAACCTTTTTGATAGAATATTTGTGGGAGTGCATAGATCAAGAGATCAGGCTAAGCCCCAGTATATCCCAACTTTTTGGGGTCTCATGCAATCATAGTCTGTTAGTTCTATATTTTTAACTCAAACTATGCACCACAATGGGCTTTCTAGTCCAATTTTTATGTTTCTGTATATACCACTAATTTAGTTTAATTTGTAAGTTTATTGGCATTTTTCCTGGGTCCCACTGCAGTAAAATCTTATTCTATATTAATCTGTATATTAAAAGTAAAATTTTATTAACGAGCTTTCCATACGTTAGATATTGCTTTGTTGTAAAGTGTATCAGATGAGTGCTAAAAAGAGTGTAGCTTTCTCTCTCTTTGTGCATGGACATCACTCTTTAAAGGGATAGTAAAGACCAAATTAAACTTTCATTCAGATAGGGCATGTAATCTTAAACAGCTTTCCAATTTACTTTTATCATCACATTTGCTTTGTTCTCTTGTTATTCTTAGTTGAAAGCTAAACCTAGGTAGGCTCATATTTCTAATTTCTAAGCCCTTGAAGGCCGCCTCTGCATTTGACAGTTTTTCACAGCTAGAGGACGTTCGTTCATGTGTTTCATATAGATAACATTGTGCTCATGCACATGAAGTTATTTAAGAGTCAGCACTAATTGCCTGAAATGCAAGTCTGTCAAAAGACCTGAGATAAGGAGGCAGTCAGCAGAAGCTTAGATACAATGTAATTACAGAGGTAAAAATAATATTTCTCTGTTACCTTCTCTTTGTAGCAGTTGTTGTTAATCCTGTTTAGGCTTTCATACATTTGGTCACATGCTTCTGGATCAGCGACCTGTAGATAAATAAAAAAGGATGTAAAAAAAAAAATACATCACACAAATGAAATATAAAAGTTATCAGAATAGACCTAGACATAGACAAAAAGCTGCAAAATATTTCACTGATTAAATAGAAAATACTTGGGGCACACACTCAGTCTTGATACATAAAAATAGGTCAAAATGTTTTTATTTTCTGAGTTTAGACACATATTACAGGCAAAACAATCTGCCCCCCCCCCCCCCCCCCCATGTTGTTTTTATGTAAAGCTACATTAAATTACAATTCAGCAATGGAGATGCCAGCCAACCTTACCAACCTAGGCCCAACATAAAACCTATTAAGATTTATTTGTACTGATAAGCCAGTTACTTCACATTCACATAGGGGAAATATTTAATGGACATAAAAGTGCTATAATGTTTTAGCGCATTTTATTATTGCACTATTGCTTGCATATAACTATGTTTAACCATTGTGAAGGGGTTAAACAAGTCAGATCTAGAGACAAAATGCACTAATGGAAGCTATCTGGTGTGTGGTGGTGCTTCACATATTCCTCATATTATTGTCTCCACAGGTGTTCAACTAGGGGTTAACACACAGTTATATGCAGGCGATAGTGTAATGATAAAATACCATAACACATGAGTATTTTATTTTTTTACTTTATATTCCTTTAAAAGGGACATTGAACCCAATTTTTTTGTTTCATTCAGATAGATAGAGCATGCAATTTTAAGCAACTATCTAATTTACTCCTTTTATCAAATTGTATCCGTTCTCTTGCTATCTTTATTTGAAAATCATGAATTATAAATCTTAGCACCCAGCCCATTTTAGGTTCAGCACCATGGATAGCTCTTGCTTATTGGAGGCTGACATTTACCCACCAATAAACAAGCATAACCCAGGTTCTCAAACAAAAATGGGCCGGCTCCTATGCATCACATTCCTGCTTTTTAAATAAAGATAGCAAGAAAACGAAGAAAAATTGATAATAGGAGTAAATTAGAAAGTTGCTTAAAATTGCATGCTTTATCTGAATCATTAAAGAAAAAAATAGCGTTTAGTGTCCCTTTAAGTATTGTTAGGTATATTGTTTCAGAACCCTGGAGTATGTAGACGATACTTAGAGAAATCTCAAAAGGACAGAGTCCCACTAGATACCTCATCCTCTTCCTGCTTGAGATTCTTGTTACGCATTAACTACTTGGAAGGAGAGCAAAAGCTTTGACCTTGAAAGGACAGACCCGGTAAGGATGGCCCTTGATGTGGTTCTACTACTAGAGTGAAGAAATGAAGTTAATATGAATCTGGTTTTCATTCACACTCTTGTAGAACCATACATAACTCTGGAGGATCAGTACCAAAGATAACCATATGAAGATAAGGATGGGAAAAAAATACCTCTGCCTAGGTTTGATCAAGTAGTCTGCAAGTCATTTTGTTAGAACTTTGGGAAAGTATGCTAGAAGACCAACTGGCAGCTGTGCATAACTGTTCAGGGGCACCAAGCTACTATACTTCTGTAGACAAAAGCACTAAAAAAAATGAGGGTTTAAAATAAGAACTTTTAAAAGATAAAACAGTTTGTGCAAAAGTTTAAATAATGAGGCACCAGATGCAAGTCCCAAGGTGGGAATGGTTCCTTAAATACTGAAAGGTTTTGGACAGCTTGAGTTGCGTTGCAATCCAGATCTCTGAAAAAGCCAATATCATCCTGGATGTGGGACAGGTTGGCAGTTCATCTGATGAAGTCTTCACTCGGAAATCATTTAGAAATTGCACCTGTGACAAAATCTTGCAAGAAGAGCCACAATGACCCAATTCATCTCCTCTATGAAAACTACATAAAGGGATAGAAAGGTCATAACTGAAACATACAAAAATGCTTCTAGTAAAAAAAAAATATTTTTCAGCGGCATACACACATATGCTGTGAGTGCCCTATGCGCCTGAATTGCTTGTGCACGCTTTCCACATAGACTTCAATGGGGAGAAAGTATTAGAAGAAAAAAATATAACACCTATGATCGCAGAATGGCAAATCGCCGTAACGCAACCCCATTGATGTCTATGGGGAAAAGAACGTTAAGTTTAAACCTAACATAAACCCCTAGTCCGCAGCCCCCCGACATCGCCAACACTAAATAAAGTTATTAACCCCTAATCCGCTGCTCCCCGACATCGCTGACACTTAATAAAATGATTAACCCCTAGTCCGCCGCCCGCCGACATCGCTGACACTAAATAAACCTAATAACCCCTAAACCGCTGCCCCCCACAAATTTAAATAAACCCAACACTACGAAAAATTTTAAAAAAATCTAACATTAGAAAGAAAAAAAGCTAAAATTACGAAAAATAAAACAAAATTATCCAAAATAATAAAAATTACACCTAATCTAATAGCCCTATAAAAACAAAAAAGCAACCCCAAAATAAAAACACCCCCTAATCTAATACTAAACTACCAATAGCCCTTAAAAAGGGCCTTTTGTAGGGTTGGTAAAAGAAAAGACAGCGCCTCATGGTGCAAGTAGGTTCCAACAGTGGTGAATCACACTGAAATAATAACAACAGATGGTAGTATACTCACAAGGATATTGGCACCTTTGTTGAAAGAGGTGCAAACAAGCCGACTGACATTTAAATCAGCAGTCAGTACGCTGGAGCCAAAAAACGATTCAGCTTTCCTGGATGGGCCGCTGTGGACTCTCCTCTGTTAGACAGGGGCAAGATACTCAGGTGTTATGCTGTATAGATAAACCGCAAGCAATATTGTATTTGGCAGGCAAATATAAAAAGCAGTAATGCTGAGATACATAAAGTTAAAAACACTTTATTTTACGAGCTTAGGACGCGTTTCTCGGCCGCAAGCTCCTGGCCGTTTCATCAGATAAAATGTATTACACATGTGGTAACTAGACATGTTTAAAAAGCCTGCCAATATGTTTGATTGGTCCTGGTCTGACCAATCCCAGAGTAGTACAATTTTAAAATAACAATGTTTCAACATATGATATATATTTGACAAAGCAAATAAGTGACGATGCTAAATGTTATATTTGTGTACGTGTAATAAAAGTCCTACGAACCTATACAGTAAAATAGTTGGTCTGGTAGGTCCTGAAAACATTGTTAGCGCATTTGAAAATACATATATAGAAATATCTGAATGTGTAAGTTTCTAGTTAAAAGTTTCAAATAAAATAATTTGTTCTGAAGAAAGAATCCTAAGGACTTGTCCATAACAAATTTGTAAGAAGAGAAAAATCGATACAGTGTGAATTATAAACAAGAGTAATTTTCTGAATGTGAGACCGGAACAGAGCGCTAAAGAGAGAGAAGAAGTGTTAACTTCTTAGCTTCCGTGGTTTTTTTAAAAATGACATTACGCAAAAAAGGGGAGCTGTGCATAAGTTCGCCAGCCGTCAGTCACAGCAATGTTAAGCTTATCACATAGTGTGTTTATGTCCTATGTTCCATATCTGAATGCTTATGAGGATACTAAGATTATTTTTAAAACTTTTGTAGGGTATTGCCCTATGTTAAACAGCTCTTTTACCTAAAAAATGACTAAGTACCCCTCCCCCACCCAACCTCCCAAAATAAAAAAAACTAAGTCTAAAAAAAAACAAAAAACCAAGCATCCCATTTTTTGAGTGCGGAATGGATTGTGCGTTACAGGCTACAATGCTTGCGGTATAGCTAAACGGCCGTGACTTGTAATACGGGAGACCTGCCATTCCACTCACAATGGCCAATTTTTCAGCGGTATAGCCGTACCGCACCATAATGCAAAACTTGTAATCTAGGTGATTGTTAACTTTGCTACTTATATATTTTCTACATGCAGGGGCTTACCTCATATTGAATGAGGTTATACTTGTGAGCGAACATCTATAAGAGTGCTGGAATAATGTTCTTGTATGTTCATTAAATGTCTGCACTATACTAATAACTCTCCTGGCTTTGCTTTTATTATTTTACATAAACATTCCGAAAAAAAGAGGAATACTTCCAGCTTCGCTTACATACTGTATATGTCTGTCTGTGTATATATATGTCACAGACACTCGGCCATCTTGCTACACCTATATTGTGTCCAAAAGCCAGAAGGAAAATATTGGGTCAGCTACAAACATTTTCTCATTGAGGGGAGGGAGCCTTGGTCAATTACTCTCCATACACCTGAGGGGATAAAGATTCTCACCAACATATGAAAGAACAATAGAGAGTCCAAGAGTTCCATTGAATATAAAGACACCTTCCTACAAAGGGATCAAAAGGGTGGATCAAGAAAATCCAAAGATACCATACTGAGGCCAAGATCATCTCCAGACACCTTACCTCATATGATTGAGGTCTGAGTTGGTAAGCAAGCATTCTTTACATCATACAACTATAAGAAGTTCTTGACTAAAAAAGTAACAGCATACAGCTATTAAGATCTGTCACACCTATGAAAGACTTTTTTTGAAAGACTTTATTTTTGCTGCATACAGAAAAGACTGTCTATATAGCTGAGCGCCTTTTACTTTTATTGTGAAGTCATAGATAGGATTGCACAATCATACTTAAATAATGCCACGGTGCTCTGCTAATACCATAACAATACTCTCCAAAAAGCAGGCAGCTCACTGGTCTTTGCAGTAAAACTAGAATTTATTACATCAGTTTAAAAAACAAACGTTTCAGCACTGCATTGTGCCTTTGTCAATGTTATACAACAAAAAGTACAAGGACAGAGTGCACCCAAGCACCCCGGATCAGTTAACATACATTTAAAACAAACCCCCTTAAATAGAGAATAGAGAATATCCCCACTTAGCCTTTACCGCCATTCCTATTGCATGCTCGTTCAATCACCTAATCCCTGCGTCACGCTGACACGCTAGCCGTGCCTAGCGTGATGACGCATAGCACGGCGTTGTCATGACAACGTCCAAGGCATTACGTCGACGAATGAGCCAGATACCAGGAGAACACCAGGGAACAATCTGCGCATATTCAGAACAAAGTTTCTTGAAGCGCAGCGGTTGCTATGGGCAACCAACGTAAACCAGCCACCTAATCAGGCAAGAGCCGCTCTGGGTGTCCCATAGTATGTGGCTACGGCGGAGGCAGTAAGGATGTGTAATCTTATCAGATTTTCATACCACACAACAAACATAATATAAATACAAAGTCACTTCACTTAAGTATGTTATGTAATAGGAATATAAATCTGAAAGATATATCACAGCCGCAGATGCGATGTTAAAATGGACCATAAAACTGTGACAAAAGTATATACAGAGGAAATTCATGGTCATATGATAATTAAATAGAAACTGCCTCAAATAATTAGTGAACATAATAGAATATGCACCAATAAATCAATGCTGCTACTCAATCTATCTATCCATCAAACCCATAGGAGTATGGTAGTAACCAGACAGTGAAACTTCCACAGACCCAAGCTCTTATGTGGTCATTAACGTAAGCATTAATAAAAAGGGCTAAAATCCAAAGTAGTATGCTAAGTGGGGATATTCTCTATTCTCTATTTAAGGGGGTTTGTTTTAAATGTATGTTAACTGATCCGGGGTGCTTGGGTGCACTCTGTCCTTGTACTTTTTGTTGTATAACATTGACAAAGGCACAATGCAGTGCCGAAACGTTTGTTTTTTAAACTGATGTAATAAATTCTAGTTTTACTGCAAAGACCAGTGAGCTGCCTGCTTTTTGGAGAGTATTGTTATGGTATTAGCAGAGCACCGTGGCATTATTTAAGTATGATTGTGCAATCCTATCTATGACTTTGTGAATTGGCCTTTTGGCATTTGGGATTAGCACTCCTCTGTGATACTACACAGGAACTGTGGACTTGGTATTGTACAGTTGTGCATCTACTTGGGATCAATTTTTTCTACATTTTTTCTACATTGTTTTTAAGCTTTTATACTGAACCCCACTTTTGTCTTTTCTACCTGATGGCTGAGGCTGCAGCAAATATGGACACAGTATACAATGAGGAGGACTTCAACACAGATCCCCTTGCATTTACCGATGACGATGCAGACAGGATTCTGGTCTCAGATGAAACTTGTGAGTTGGGAGGTGAGACACCCATTAATATATACCACAAATTACTTAATTTGCGCAGGAAGGAGGTTGATTATCACCTACATGCAGTGTTCTTATCTGGTTATTTTAGGAAAAAATTTATACCCAGGGGGTTCCGGGTTAAAAACATACCAACCCTGGGGCGACAAAATGTGGAGTTCTGCATAAGATGGTGTTCAATTTTGAACAAATGTTCATATGACCTTATCCTCTTAGTCATTGTGGAGGTTACTAGACTAGAAGTCAGGATTAAATCTGAATTGGACACCATCAAAAACGCAGAGTCTCCACATTTTGAATAATGACACCAGTCAGGACTGGGTCAACAAATTAGATGGCTTGGTTAATAAATACCGCAATGATTTAATCGCTTTCAAAAATAAAAAGGTTAATAGTGTGGAAAATGACTACAGGGAAAGGCGGGTGTACAAGTGGCTATATGGCAAAGATGAGGTGCCGTTTAGACGCCGCAGAAATCCAAGATCCAAGAATACCTTAAGTATTGTGGATAGTAGCGGAGGGGATTCCTCTGAAAGTGAAACAACTAAAGACAATGAAGGGCCCACTGAGAATAGCCAACTATCACAACCTTTTTTAGGGGTAGCCACAAGGTCCACTTTGAAACCTCCAATACAACATATGGCGAAAAAAGGCCAAGGAAATTTAAGACCCGCAGGGGAGGTCACAAATGTAAAGCAAAAGCAAGTGAAAAAGAAATAGATATTGTATTTAATCTCAGCAGCAGACCACTTAGTGAGGCTGAGATATCTCTACTTAATCATGGCCTATCTTTTGTTCCAACTCCCCACACTGATCCCTTTGAGAGATTGGTTGACATCCATAGGTTTCAGCGACAACTGAAGCTTAGGGATCATTTCAGAGAGCAGGCATATACACCAGAATTACACAAAAAAAAAAAAGTCTTCTTTTGAACCACCAAACACTAACCCTTCCATTAGGAATTACACCAGGTTACTCACTCATAATATCAATGATGAGTCCCACACCGCCTCTTACCCTAATCTTAGTACTGCTGAAAGAAAAGCACTTACTGAGCTGAGCAACGATAGAAATGTCATTGTCCGTCCTGCGGATAAGGGTGGATCTATCGTTGTTCTGGATTACACTGACTATTGCAGTGAAGCCTTGAGACAATTGGCCGACTCTGAGACTTATGTAAAATTGAGAGGGAATCCAACACACATGTACAAAAAGGCAATTGATACCTTCCTACAATGTAGCCTGGAGGCTGGTTTCATAACTGAAAAAGAACTATTGTTCCTAACCACTGAACACCCATTAGTCCCTGTACTATGCTTACTGCCTAAAGTTCATAAAACTTTAGTGAATCCCCCAGGCAGACCAATTGTGTCTGCCCGGGGTTCGGTGTTAACCAATATTGCCATCTTTGTTGACTCTTTCCTACAGGATATTGTCAAGAACACCAGGGCTTACTTACAAGATTCACCTTGCCTGTTGAGGAGACTCACAGACTTTGTGGATCTTAGACAGGATGATATCCTGGTCACCATGGACGTGGATAGCCTCTACACGGTGATCCCCCATGTTGGGGGGGTGGAGGCGGTCAGGTCCATGGTGACAAATAACATCTACTATAGTGGTCCTCCTATTAAGTTCCTGTGTGAATTATTGACTATTTGTCTGGAGAAGAACTATTTTAAATTTGAGGACTGCTACTACCTTCAGGTAGCTGGCACAGCCATGGGGTCTAATGTGGCACCCACTTACGCAAATATTTACATGTCATGGTATGAGCAGGAGCTCATGAAGCCTTTTGAACATCCACAGGTGACTTTTTACACCCGCTACATCGATGATGTTCTCCAGATATGGAGAGGTGATGAAGTGTCTTTGCGTGAGTGGGTGTCACATTTGAACCTCATGGCCAGCCCTATTCGTTTTAAGCTTGAATTCAGTACAGACAACGTTAATTTTCTGGACCTCAATTTGTTCAAGGTGAATGACTCTGGTGGTTGGCGTTTTGGTACTAAATTGTACTCTAAGCCCACGGATCGCAACTCTTTGTTGCACGCCAGTAGTTTTCACCCTGGACACCAGAAAAAGGGTATTCTCACCTCCCAACTCACTAGGGCGCTGAGAAATAACAGTGAGACACATTCACAAGTTACCCAAGTAAAAGAAATGGTCATTAAATTGAACAAAAGGGGTTATCCCATGACAGACATCTGCGAAATACAGGAGAAATTGTTATGCACGGACACTTTACGAGACACCAGGGTTCCTAAAAAGGATAAGTCTGAACAACTGAATTTAATTACCACGTACACACCTGGTTGTGAACGTCTATCCAATGCAGCACGTCGCCACTGGCCAGTGGTGGGCACAGATCCCATGTTACCCTTTCAGAAGATGACCGCTCCAAGGGTGGTCTACCGCAGAGCAAGGAACCTGAAGGACATCTTGGTTAAAGCAGATCCTGTGAACCACTACAAAAAGGAAACATGGCTCAAGTCATCCAAGAAAGGTTGCTTCCCCTGTGGGAGTTGTACAACATGTAACAGCATGTGCAAAGGGGACACTTTTCAACACCCCCACAAAAACCAACGGTTTAAAATAAACCATCGTCTTAGTTGTACCAGCACCTTTGTGATCTATATGTTGTCTTGCCCATGTTCACTTATATATATAGGAAAAAAAATAACCTCCTTCCGCGACAGGATGGCAAATCATCGCCACGCTATTCGTGAAGCCCTGAAAGATGGTGACTCGGATCAACCGGTGGCACGCCACTGTGCAAACTTTAAACACCCGGTGTCAAGCATCAGATCAATGCTGATTGATCATATCCCACCAAATCCAAGAGGTGGTGATAGGGGGAAAAAAATTACTCCAATGTGAGAGCAGGTGGATACATAAATTGGGAACTATGACCCCAAAGGGACTCAATACTACTTTGGATTTTAGCCCTTTTTATTAATGCTTACGTTAATGACCACATAAGAACTTGGGTCTGTGGAAGTTTCACTGTCTGGTTACTACCATACTCCTATGGGTTTGATGGATAGATAGATTGAGTAGCAGCATTGATTTATTGGTGCATATTCTATTATGTTCACTAATTATTTGAGGCAGTTTCTATTTAATAATCACATGACCATGAATTTCCTCTGTATATACTTTTGTCACAGTTTTCTGTCCATTTTAACATCGCATCTGCGGCTGTGATATATCTTTCAGATTTATATTCCTATTACATAACAGACTTAAGTGAAGTGACTTTGTATTTATATTATGTTTGTTGTGTGGTATGAAAATCTGATAAGATTACACATCCTTACTGCCTCCGCCGTAGCCACATACTATGGGACACCCAGAGCGGCTCTTGCCTGATTAGGTGGCTGGTTTACTTTGGTTGCCCATAGCAACCGCTGCGCTTCAAGAAACTTTGTTGTTCTGAATATGCGCAGATTGTTCCCTGGTGTTCTCCTGGTATCTGGCTCATTCGTCGACGTAATGCCTTGGACGTTGTCATGACAACGCCGTGCTATGCGTCATCACGCTAGGCACGGCTAGCGTGTCAGCGTGACGCAGGGATTAGGTGATTGAACGAGCATGCAATAGGAATGGCGGTAAAGGCTAAGTGGGGATATTCTCTATTCTCTATTTAAGGGGGTTTGTTTTAAATGTATGTTAACTGATCCGGGGTGCTTGGGTGCACTCTGTCCTTGTACTTTTTGTTGTATAACATTGACAAAGGCACAATGCAGTGCCGAAACGTTTGTTTTTTAAACTGATGTAATAAATTCTAGTTTTACTGCAAAGACCAGTGAGCTGCCTGCTTTTTGGAGAGTATATATATATATTTATTTATTTATTTATGTATATACAATATCTCACCCCTCACATTTTTGTAACGGAGCTGGTGGATGTTAGAGACCTTGAGCTCCCCCACCTTCCAATTGAGGATGTCCCACAGATGCTCAATAGGGTTTAGGTCTGGAGACATGCTTGGCCAGTCCATCACCTTTACCCTCAGCTTCTTTAACAAGGCAGTGGTCGTCTTGGAAGTGTGTTTGGGGTCGTTATGTTGGAATACGGCCCTGCTGTCCAGTCTCCGAAAGGAGGGGATCATGCTATGCTTCAGTATGTCACAGTACATGTTAGCATTCATGGTTCCCTCAATGAACTGTAGCTCCCCAGTGCCAGCAGCACTCATGCACACCCAGACCATGACACTCCCACCACCATGCTTGACTATAGGCAAGACACACTTGTCTTTGTACTCCTCACCTGGTTGCCGTCACACACGCTTGACACCATCTGAAACAAATAAGTTTATCTTTGTCTCATTGGACCTTAGGACACCGTTCCAGTAATCCATGTCCTTAGTCTGCTTGTCTTCAGCAAACTGTTTGCTGGCTTTCTTGTGCATCATCTTTAGAAGAGGCTTCCTTCTGGGACGACAGCCACGCAGACCAATTTGATGCAGTGTGCGGAGTATGGTCTCAGCACTGACAGGTTGACCCCCCACCCCTTCAACCTCTGCAGCAATGGGCAGCACTCATGTGTATATTTCCTAAAGACAACCTCTGGATATGACACTGAGCACGTGCACTCAACTTCTTTGGTCGACCATGGCGAGGCCTGTTCTGAGTGGAACCTGTCCTGTAAAACCGCTGTATGGTCTTGCCCACCGTGCTGCAGCTCAGTTTCAAGGTTTTGACAATCTTCTTATAGCCTAATCCATCTTTATGTAGAGCAACAATTATTTTTTTCAGATCCTCAGAGAGTTCTTTGCCATGAGGTGCCTTGTTGAACTTCCAATAACCAGTATGAGAGAGTGTGAGAGCAAAAACACCAAATTTAACACACCTGCTCCCCATTCACACCTGAGACCTTGTAACACTAACAAGTCACATGACACCGGGGAGGGAAAATGGCTAATTGGGCCCAATTTGGACATTTCCACTTTGGTGTGTACCAGTGTTAATTTCGTCGACTAAAATGACTATAAAACAGAAATTTTGATGACTAAAATACGACTAAAACTAAAATGACATTTTAGTCAAAAGACTATGACTAAAACTAAATCAAAATTACATTTTAGTCAAAAGACTATGACTAAAACTAAATCAAAATTTGCTGACAAAAACATTTTATGCATGGTGTCAATCAATCCCTATCCAATTACTGCTCTTTTGTAAAATTTACGAAACTTAATTTTATTAAATTTTAAGCTAAATAAAGACAAAGACAATAAAGATAAATCTGTATCGCCTGTTCAAACCTTAATACCATAAATAAAATCAGGTTAATAAACCTTTACTCCAGGAGTATATAATGAGTTTGGAAGTTCTAGAGCAGTGCTAATATCGTTGCCGAAATTTTTTCGAATCTGTGAACAATTAATTGATTCTTCCTATAGAAATAAGAATAACCCACGAGTATCGGTTTGTTATGCTGTGCCTGTGCTAGCTGCAGAAACTGTTTGTTGTGTTGAGTTACTTGATACTTGTTTTAATTATTAACAGAGCACTGTTAAAGTTTTTATATTGGGTAATATGTGCAATACAGCCAATACAGTTTACAGTTTTGTTTTTTTATATTTTAAAGTTTAATAAAGATGTTACATATCACAACGGCTAAATCTGTTTCTGTATTGCATGTTTAAACCTTAATACCATAAATAATAACAGGTGTTATGTTTACTCCTGGAGTATATAATCAGTTTGCAAATTATAGAGAAATGCTTAAATAATGCATTACACTTTAACTAAACCCCTTAGATTTTAGTCAACTAAAATCTACTGGAGATTTAGTCGACTAAAATCTACTGGAGATTCAGTCGACTAAAACTAGACTAAAACTAAAACAATTCAGATGACTAAAGTACGACTAAAACTTAAATGGCATTTTAGTCAAAAGACTAAAACTAAGACTAAATTGAAATTTGCCGTCAAAATTAACACTGGTGTGTACTCACTTTTGTTGCCAACAGTTTAGACATTAATGGCTGTGTGTTGATTTATTTTGAGGGGACAGCAAATTTACACTGTTATACAGGCTGTACACTCACTATTTTACATTGTAGCAAAGTTTCATTTCTTCAGTGTTGTCATAAGAAAAGATATAATAAAATATTTACAAAAATGTGAGGGGTGTACTCACTTTTGTGGGATACTGTATATATGTATATGTCTGTATATATATGGATATGTATGTGTAATTCTGTCTGCATATATATTTATATGTGTGTGTATATATATATATATATATATATATATATATATATATATATATATATATATATATATATATATATATATATATATATATAGTGTAATAGGGTATATCCATTATTTTACACAATAGATAAAATCCTTAATCTGGTATCTCATTATTACAAGTACTAGGGTTAACCTTCAAAAATTGTTCCCTTAGCCATAAGTCTTAAAATAAACACTGTAAAATGCAATTTGTTAGTTGCCCATTGATGTGTAACTAATGTGTAAAAAAAGATCCTTGTTAGCTGCCAATTGATGACAAATTTCTTAACCACAATGCCCCAACAGGGCTCTCAAGGATGACTACGTCCACTCTCTGACACCGATGATCATAAACAAATTAATTATAAATTGCAAGGCAAACCAACAGTACCAAAATTGTGATTTCTTATTAAAATCTTAAAGGGCCATTCTTAAAATAAAATGCTCTAATTTGTTATTCTTATTTAATAAGATTGTAGCTAGCAAACTATGGGGTCAGCTGTGTAATATGGTAATTGAAAAATTGCCATGTAAATGTGTAAGTATCAAGAGTTTGCATTGTGATCAGAACAAAATGATACCGGCGGCGCATGGGGCCATTATTTACTGAAACGTTCATGAAAAAAGCGCTGCCGAAAAACATTGGAAATTTTGATTGCATTGAAGTTGAAAAGGGTTTAGAGCAGGGTGTTACAATGAATCTTTAATGGCTGCAGATTAATCCTGTTCAACTTCAATGTTCACAATCACAATTTCTATTGCTTATCAGCGCCACTTTTTTTCATGATGTTAAAAAGGGAATGGCAACTAAACACAATACAATAGCATAATCAATAAATGCACAATAAAAAGATAATGCAAAAGAACTTAGTTTGAACTTCTCACGTGTAGTAGATCTTTTGCTGACAAATTTAAAAGTCAGTTTTATTTCCTTCCCATTGCATCATGTGATAGCAGTCAGCCAATCACAAAACGCATGTATGTATATTCTGTGAATCTTGAACATGCTCAGTAGGAGCTGTGCAAATAAATTAATGTGCATATTTAGATAACAGATGTGAATTGAAAAGTTGTTTACAATTGTGTACTCTATCTGAATCATGAAAGTGTCATTTTAACTTTACTGGTCCTTTAAAAAGGCATCAGTTCTATTTGCTCTGATCGAAATCCAAATCCTCTCTACTTAAAAGGGACAGTAAAGTCAAAATTAAAATCTTTCATGATTCAGAAAGGGCATGCGATTATAAACAACTTTTCAATTTACTTTTGTCATCAAATTTGCTTTTTTTCTCTTGGTATTCTTTGTTGAAATGCAATCTTAGGTAGGCTCATGTGCTAATGTATAAGCCCTTGAAGGCTTATAAAGTGCATTTTGACAGTTTTTCACAGACAGTCTTAGTTCATGTGTGTCATAACATTGTGCGCATTCCCATGGAGTTATTTATGAGTCAGCGTGGATTGGCATACATGCAAGTATGTCAAAAGAACTGAAATAAGGGGGCAGTCTGCTTAGATACAAGGTAATCTCAGAGGTAAAAAGTATATTAATATAAAAAGTGTTGGTTATGCAGAACTCGGGAATGGGTAATAAAGGGATTATCTATCGTAAGCAACGTCACCAGATAAAAAAGAAAGCTACCTGCCCAATTAAAGTTAAAACAGCAACTAATAAAAATGAGCCAAATCATAACTATATTGATAATGTTCAAATCTCTAAGAAAAACATAAAACAATGCCTATGGTTTTGGAGCAAAACAGGTTAATTGCAAGGGGGTTAAACGCATTGCTAAAATACCACTCCAATCACAACATATTGCAGCACTTGACCAGGAGAAAGACAAGTAGGAGGGACATGATAATATACGGAGTTGTAAGGGTGGTTAAATACATAACAAGTTTGTTACAATAAAATACTGTAACAAAATTAGAAGGTTTTATTTTTCCCCATTGAAAACAAAATATAAATCATCATTATATATATATATATATATATATATATATATATATATATATATATATATATATATATACATACACACACACACACAGTTTTACATTGAGCTCTTTCATATGCTTGATAGAGTTTAAACACTTCTTTAAATGGTTATTGACATATAGGATCATTTAAAATGTTTAAAATTGGAAGCTGCAGCACCTTGCATCTTGTTTGGATTTGTCAAATCCTGGTATAAATACTATAAAATGCATATTTGAGGGGGCGTGTCCCGACAGCCTGCACGATCAGACGCTAAAACATGGAGCTCCTGCCATAGAACAGCTAATCTGTCGATTGGAAGTGATTTACTACCCATCAGGGATAAAACTTACAGAACAGATCCCTACATACTCTGCTGAACAATCCAATACCAGGATGGAGGTGTATTTATGACTGCGGGGCTTGGTACCGGACTACTAAGATAACCGGCGGAAGCCTAACATAAGCTCTGGGCACCCCTCAACCTGATAACCGAGGGCAGATGGTCACATTCTGAATACATTGCTTTTCAATACATCACTGTTATCGATAACATACTAATATTCCCTATCTCCCCACCATGGATGTACAGCTGGCTGCCGCTACTATTAAGGCCATGCTGATGGGACTTGAGAAACGAATGGGAGACCAATTCGATGACCTCATCTGGAAGCTACACGACTCAAGCAACAGGAAGTCTGGCAGTGCTCCTGGGGACGAATGTAAGGAGATAGCACAGACCGATATTCAACTTATGCTTCCCTCATCCCATCCTACGAGGGATGACAGTGACGCGGAGAAACCTCCCGGGCTCCAGCGGGCCGATTGCACTGCTGTGGCTCCGAAGACAGGTCATTTCCCTGCGGGACAGTGCTGCAGACCCCCTATGAAACTTCTCCGCAAAATGACACCTATCAAAAGGGAGGGTAATTTGCAGACCCGATCTAACAGCTTTCAGCCACCTACTCTCACAAGTCAGCAGACGCTACTGTGGCTAATACAGATTACCCAGGACTCACTGAACTTTCCTTTAAGCAACATTAAGAGGGGTATCAGCTAATATAGCAGCAATTATTATTGTGATATAGTGTGATGGAGACGTGACTCATGGACTAGAAGTTCATACTTGAAATGTTATATTTTTAAAGGGATACTGAACATAATTTTTTTCTTTTGTGATTCAGATAGAGCATGCAATTTTAAGCAACTTTCTAATTTACTCCTATTAGCAAATGTTCTTCATTCTTTTGGTATCTTTATTTGAAAATCAAGAATGTAAGTTTAAATGCCGGCCCATTTTGCTGAACAACCTGGGTTGTTCTTGCTGATTGGTGGATAAATTCATCCACCAATAAACAAGTGCTGTCCAAGGTTCTGCACTTTCTTTTACAAATAAAGATAGCAAGAGAACAAAGAAAAAGTGATAATAGGAGTAAATTAGCAAGTTGCTTTAAATCGCATGCTCTATCTGAATCACAAAAGAAAAAAATTGGGTGTATTCTATTATCTTAAATATTGTTTAGTTGCATGAGGGTTTACTTGTGGTACATCTCTGCTATATTGTGGGGAATATATTGTTAAATTAGTACTAGTCAGATCATCCCTCACATAATTAAGATGGTGCATTACACATCAGAAGGACTCTCCATCACCACATTGACGGCTGAGGCCGGGCTGCATGCGGCTGGTGCGGCACGCTCTTGGCTGCGAGTGCCTTTCTCTAATTAATAGTCTACTTTAACTACTAACTGCTATACAATTCTAAAAGATCATACTCCACATCTAATGTATTAGCCTATTTCCACTTATCTTAGAATTATTTATGAACATGTTCCTTTAACCACATGAGCTCGCTAAAACCCTTATTCAAAGCAACCTGAAATTTGTTTCCGCAACTTTATAGCTTTATAAGGTTGAACCCTCTCTCTCTGACCGCATAGCCATGCTGTAATTTGAGACCTCTTTCATGAAATTAACCCTGTGCAAGTCTTGCACTTAATAATACGAGGCATATATAACCAGTTCAAGGCTATTTTAAATTCCCAGCTTGGATGTACTAAATGATTATCTCCCTAACTATTTAATGTGCATGGTCATATAGTATCAGCAGATCCGCACTATTAGAGATACCCAAGCCCATCACAATATATTATAAGCTATAGTCGTTTTTAATGTCTGAGGGCAACATTTACATCTGCTATTTCATTCCATTCTATTGTTATATATGTTTGTGCTTGTAAACAGAGAAGTCCGGAGAAGAAACAACTTAAAAGCACAGTATTTTATTATGGTTCCTCTTAAAAACGTGAACAAGTAATAACAAACAGTTATGCCCCTTAGCTTTAAGCAAAGCTTACGCATTTCGGCTGGTGTGCCGTACTCATAGCTTTCTGTTTTCCCTACTGCTAATGGGCCATTTAAAGGAGGTAAAAACATCTCATTTGCTAGGGGGCTAACAATGATTGACACCTTAATTGGTGAGTACTCTTAAAGATATATTACTGCAATAGCAGTTTGACAATTCATGTTCCTTGAATAATACATTGTTCACATTAAGCTCAATTTGTGGCAACTTGATCTGTTACATAACACACCTTATAACACTGAGAGTTTCATTTAGCTTATAATATAACAACATTATAATTTTTTTGACCTCACACATTAATTACTAATCACAGTGACCAGTATATTCCTAAACTCTTATTGACATTGCTAAGTGAAAAATGAATGAAATCTTAAATGCAAAAACGTAAACCATTGGTGTAATTTCAAGATCAAAAAATAAATTAATTAAATTTCCAACACTACTGCTCCAGTAACAAACTACGGGGAACACGCCTTAGGTATGCATCTTGGAGTCACCCTTCTGGACAACAGGATAATGTTATGACATGAGGTATGCGTAACTATTTGTGATGTAGATCTAATTTATAACCTAAAACTTAAGTTTGATGTATACTTTCTAACCCTATAAGTTCAACTATATTGCCATTCGCCCTTCGGCCATTAAGTAACGCTTTTATCTCATTAAAACAATCTTTAACACCCTAAGGTCCAAGAGTGGCCAGGGCAATTTACTAATTCCCCTCACTTTTATAATCTCAACCCAGGTAGGTCCAAAAGTGACCCTCTGTATAATATGGGGACCATAAATCAAAGATTAAAAATCTGAGGTTTCATTGCAATATGCTCCAGTCACCTATGTTTGCCATAGGCTAGTTTCTTTTATTGTTACTCTTATATATCATACACTTTACGATCAAAACTCTAGCCATAGTATTATAACGCATGTTAGTAGCTACTCCCATACCACAAAAATCGCTCTTTTATACAATGCAAGCTCTCATTCATATGTATAGCACCACTAAGGTTTAGACATGGCGCTTATATTTGCAATACTTTTGTCTTTATGTTTATACTCAAGTTTATATTCTGTATGAGAATTGTATGATTTTTCTTATCAGGTCTGATCCGTGCCTGGACATACTCTCCGTTTCTCTTGTAAGGTGTATCCAGTCCACGGATTCATCCATTACTTGTGGGATATTCTCCTTCCCAACAGGAAGCTGCAAGAGGATCACCCACAGCAGAGCTGTCTATATAGCTCCTCTCCTAACTGCCACTCCCAGTCATTCTCTTGCAGCTCTCGACAAGGGAAGTAGCTAGAGAGATGTGGTGCATTAATGTAGTTTATCTTCAATCAAAAGTTTATTATTTTCAAATGGTACCGGAGTTGTACTATTTTAGCCTCAGGCAGAAAGTTGAAGAAGAGTCTGCCTGAGGTTTTTGATGACCTTAGCGGTTTGTAACTAAGATCCACTGCTGTTCTCACGCATAAATGAAGAGATGGGTAACTTCAGCTGGGGGAATAGTGTGCAGGATTACCTGCTCTGAGGTATGTGAAGTTTAAATTTTCTAGAGAGATGATAAGCTAGAAAATGCTGACAGTGCCTGATTTATTTAAGGTAAGCCTGATTACAGTGATTTAATAACGACTGGTATCATGCTTGCTGTAAGGGTAATATTTTTGTTATTTACTCTCATTACTTACTAGATATAACGTTTGCTTGATGTGTATAAATGTTTTTTTACAAATGGTGATAAAACTTTATTCTGGGGCCCAGTTTTTCCACATGGCTGACTAGATTTTGCCTAGGGATAGTTTTTTAAGGCCCTCTCACTGTGAGTACATGTTGGGAGGGGCCTATTTTCGCGCCTTAATTGCGCAGTAGTTTTTGCAGCTTGAGACATCCAGCTTCCCTGAAGGAGTCCCCTGAACATATAGGACCTCTCTAAAGGGTTTTTGTGCCTTCCAAAGTCGTTGTATGGGCAGGTAGGAGCCACAGTAGAGCTGTGGCAGTTTGTTGTGACTGTTTAAAAACGGTTAGATCGTTTTTTTTATCCGGTTTTGAAACTAAGGGGTTAATCATCCATTTGCAAGTGGGTGCAATGCTATTTCAGTCTATTATACACACTGTAAAAATTTTGTAAATTTTACTGCTTTTTTCACTGTTTTTCAGTTTCTGTGATTGTTTATTTCTCTTAAAGGCACAGTACCGTTTTTATTTTTTGCTTGTTTCACAGTTATTAAAGTGTTTTCCAAGCTTGCTGGTCTCATTACTAGTCTGTTTAAACATGTCTGACATAGAGGAAACTCATTGTTCATTATGTTTAGAAGCCATTGTGGAACCCCCTCTTAGAATGTGTACCAAATGCACTAATTTTACTATAGATTACAAAGACCATATTCTGGCTTTAAAAAATGTATCACCAGAAGAAATTGACAAGGAGGAAGTTATGCCGTCTAACTCTCCCCACGTGTCAGAACCTATAACTCCCGCTCAGGGGACGCCAATTACATCTAGCGCGCCCATTGCGTATACCTTACAAGACATGGCGGCAGTTATGAATCATACCCTTACAGAGATATTATCCAAACTGCCAGGATTGCATGGAAAGCGAGACAGCTCTGGGACTAGAATAAATTCAGAGCTCTCTGACGCTTTAGTGGCTATGTCTGATACACCCTCACAATGTACTGAAGCTGAAGCAGGGGAGCTTCAATCTGTGGGTGATTTTTCTGATTCAGGGAAGATACTTCAACCTGATTCTGATATGTCTACATTTAAATTTAAGCTTGAGCACCTCCAGAGTTGCTAAGACCTCCCTGAGCAATATGCGGACGACTGTGACGCTATTGTAGTTCCAGAGAAATTATGTAGATTGGATAAATACTATGCAGTACCTACTTACACTGATGTTTTTCCAATCCCTAAGAGGTTTTCTGAAATTATTACTAAGGAATGGGATAGACGAGGTGTACCGTTCTCTCCCCCTCCTCTTTTTAAAAAGATGTTTCCTATAGATGCCGCTACACAGGACTTGTGGCAGACGGTCCCTAAGGTGGAGGGAGCAGTTTCTACTCTAGCTAAGCGTACCACTATCCCTGTCGTGGACAGTTGTGCTTTTCTAGATCCAATGGACAAAAAAATTAGAGGGTTACCTTAAGAAAATTTTTATTCAACAAGGTTTTATTCTCCAGCCTCTTGTATGCATTGCCCCAGTCACTGCTGCTGCGGCTTTCTGGTTTGAGTCTCTAGAGGAGGCTCTACAGGTTGAAACCCCGTTGGAAGATATTATTGTCAAGCTTAGGGCCCTTAAGCTAGCCAATTCATTTGTTTCTGACGCCGTTTTTCATTTAACCAAGTTAACAGCTAAAAATTCAGGTTTTGCTATTCAAGCGCGTAGGGCGCTATGGCTTAAATCCTGGTCAGCTGACGTGACTTCAAAGTCTAAACTTCTCAATATTCCCTTCAAAGGACAGACCCTATTCGGGCCTGGACTGAAGGAGATCATTTCTGACATCACTGGAGGAAAAGGTCACGCCCTTCCTCAAGACAGGTCCAACAAATTAAGGACCAAACTGTCTAGTTTTCGGCCCTTTTCGAAACTTCAAGAGTGGCGCAGCTTCAACTTCCTCTAACACAAAGCAAGAGGGAACTTTTGCCCAGTGTAAGCCAGTCTGGAGACCTAACCAGACTTGGAACAAGGGGAAACAGGTCAAAAAGCCTGCTGCTGCCTCTAAGACAGCATGAAGGAGCAGCCCCCGATCCGGAAACGGATCTAGTAGGGGGCAGACTCTCTCTCTTCGCCCAGGCTTGGGCAAGAGATGTCCAGGATCCCTGGGCATTGGAAATTGTGTCCAAGGGTTATCTTCTGGAATTCAAAACCTCTCCCCCAAAAGGGAGATTTCATCTCTCACATTTATCTATAAACCAGATAAAGAGAGAGGCATTCTTACTTTGTGTTCGAGACCTCCTAGTTATGGGAGTGATCCACCCAGTTCCAAAGGAGGAACAGAGGCAGGGCTTCTATTCAAATCTGTTTGTGGTTCCCAAGAAAGAGGGAACATTCAGACCAATCTTAGATCTCAAGATCTTAAACAAATTTCTCAGAGTCCCATCCTTCAAGATGGAGACTATTCGAACCATCCTTCCTATGATCCAGGAGGGTCAATATATGACTAACGTAGACTTAAAGGATGCTTATCTTCACATCCCGATACACAAAGATCATCATTGTTTTGTCAGATTTGCCTTTCTGAGCAGGCACTACCAGTTTGTGGCTCTTCCCTTCGGGTTGGCCACGGCACCAAGAATCTTCACGAAGGTTCTAGGGTCCCTCCTAGCGGTCCTAAGGCCGCGGGGTATAGCAGTATCCCCTTACTTAGACGACATTCTGATACAGGTCCGTAAGGTCCCATACGGACATTGTTCTGGCATTTCTGAGGTCCCATGGGTGGAAGGTGAATGAAGCAAAGAGTTCTCTATCACCTCTAACAAGAGTTTCATTCCTAGGGACTCTAATAGATTCGGTAGAAATGAAGATTTACCTAACGGAGGCCAGATTGTCAAAACTTCTAGACTCTTGCCGTGTTCTTTATTCCACTTCTCGTCCTTCAGTGGCTCAGTGTATGGAAGTAATCGGTTTAATGGTAGCGGCAATGGACATAGTACCGTTTGCCCGCCTACATCTCAGACCGCTGCAACTTTGCATGCTCAGTCAGTGGAATGGGGATTACACAGATGATTTGTCCCCTCTACTAAATCTGGATCTAGAAACCAGGGATTCTTTTCTCTGGTTGCTATGTCAGGTCCATCTGTCCAAGGGGATGAGCTTCCGCAGGCCAGATTGGACTATAGTAACGACAGATGCCAGCCTTCTGGGCTGGGGTGCAGTCTGGAACTCCCTGAAGGCTCAGGGCTCGTGGACTCAGGAGGAGGCACTCCTTCCGATAAACATTCTGGAACTAAGAGCGATTTTCAATGCTCTTCAGGCATGGCCTCAGCTAGCTGGGGTCAGGTTCATCAGATTTCAGTCGGACAATATCACGACTGTAGCCTACATCAACCATCAGGGGGGAACAAGCAGTTCCCTAGCAATGTTGGTGGTTTCAAAGATAATTCTATGGGCAGAGGTTCACTCTTGCCATCTATCAGCTATAGATATCCCAGGTGTCGAGAACTGGGAGGTGGATTTTCTAAGTCGGCAGACTTTTCATCCGGGGGAGTGGGAACTCCATCCGGAGATATTTGCTCAGTTGATTCAACTTTGGGGCAAACCAGAACTGGATCTCATGGCGTCTCGCCAGAACGCCAAGCTTTCCTTGTTACGGGACCAGGTCCAGGGACCCCAAGGCAACGCTGATAGATGCTCTAGCAGCGCCTTGATCCTTCAACCTGGCTTATGTGTTTCCACCGTTTCCTCTGCTCCCTCATCTGATTGCCAAGATCAGGCAGGAGAGAGCTTCTGTGATTTTGATAGCACCTGTGTGGCCAAGCAGGACTTGGTATGCAGACCTGGTGGACATGTCATCCTGTCCACCATGGACCCTGCCGCTGAGGCAGGACCTTCTACTTCAGGGTCCTTTCAACCATCCAAACCTAATTTCTCTGTGTCAGACTGCTTGGAGATTGAACGCTTGATTTTATCAAAGCGTGGTTTCTCTGAATCGGTCATTGATACCTTAATTCAGGCTCGAAAGCCGGTTACCAGGAAAATCTATCATAAGATATGGTGTAAATATCTTCATTGGTGTGAATCCAAGGGTTACTCATGGAGTAAGGTCAGGATTCCTAGAATATTATCTTTTCTCCAAGAAGGATTGGAGAAGGGATTGTCAGCTAGTTCCTTAAAGGGACAGATTTCTGCTCTGTCTATTCTTTTGCACAAGCGTCTGGCTAATACTCCAGACGTTCAGGCGTTTTGTCAGGCTTTAGTTTGAATCAAGCCTGTGTTTAAACCTGTGGCTCCGCCATGGAGTCTAAATTTAGTTCTTAAAGTTCTTCAAGGGGTTCCGTTTGAACCTTTGCATTCCATAGATATCAAGCTGTTGTCTTGGAAATTTCTGTTTTTGGTAGCTATCTCCTCGGCTCGGCGAGTTTCGGAGTTATCGGCTTTACAATGTGATTCTCCTTATCTCATTTTCCATGCTGATAAGGTAGTGTTGCGTACCAAACCTGGGTTTCTTCCTAAGGTGGTATCTAATAAGAATATCAATCAGGAGATTGTTGTTCCTTCACTATGTCCTAATCCTTCTTCAAAGAAGGAACGTCTATTACACAATCTTGATGTGGTCCGTGCTTTAAAATTCTATTTACAAGCCACTAAAGATTTTCGGCAAACATCTGCTTTGTTTGTGGTTTACTCTGGACAGAGGAGAGGCCAAAAGGCTTCGGCAACTTCTCTTTCTTTTTGGTTAAGAAGCATAATCCGCTTTGCTTACGAGACTGCTGGCCAGCAGCCTCCTGAGAGAATTACAGCTCATTCTACTAGAGCAGTAGCTTCCACATGGGCTTTTAAAAATGAGGCTTCTGTTGAACAGATTTGTAAGGCGGCGACTTGGTCTTCGCTTCATACCTTTTCCAAATTTGATACATTTGCTTCTTCGGAGGCTGTTTTTGGGAGAAAGGTCTTACAGGCAGTGGTGCCCTCCGTTTAAGCGCCTGCCTTGTCCCTCCCTTCATCCGTGTCCTATAGCTTTGGTATTGGTATCCCACAAGTAATGGATGAATCCGTGGACTGGATACACCTTACAAGAGAAAACAACATTTATGCTTACCTGAAAAATTTATTTCTCTTGTGGTGTATCCAGTCCACGGCCCGCCCTGTCATTTTAAGGCAGGTGTTTTTTTATTTTTAAACTACAGTCACCACTGCACCCTATAGTTTCTCCTTTCTCTTGCTTGTCTTCGATCGAATGACTGGGAGTGGCAGCTAGGGGAGGAGCTATATAGACAGCTCTGCTGTGGGTGATCCTCTTGCAGCTTCCTGTTGGGAAGGAGAATATCCCACAAGTAATGGATGAATACGTGGACTGGATACACCTTACAAGAGAAATAAATTTATCAGGTAAGCATAAATTTTGTTTTTGTTATCACTCATAACCTCAATAAAAAAATAAAATAAATAAATACATTTTTTTTTTTTTATCTCTTTAAATGCAATAAACAAAGCAAATGACTTGTCCCATTTAAAACATACTTTATCATTTTTAAAAACCCAACTACTTGTTTTGATATACTAAATACATGAAAGATCTTATTGTAAAAAAAAAATAAAAAAATGCATATTGGAGACTTTATTTCAGATTAACACTACAAATACAAATGACAGATTAATACAGATACTACAAATTGTACATTTAAATATCCATTTAAGATTATTTTTCATTTAAAAAGGTAAAAAAAGCATTGTTTACTGCTAGATGTTTATGTTTATACTGAAGTTTCCATAGTACGTGTTTGTTAAAGTCATATTATTTTTGTATGATTCCTCCAGGAATTCAGTCACTTGTTTTGTTTGTTCTATATGGTCAATCAAATTACCAGAAATATTACTAATCTTAGATGTGCTATTCACTCTCTTAAAGCGAACTCTTGTAGAATTTACAACTCAAATGGCAGTTCCTAATATCTGTTAATTCTATAGGTTTGAACAGACCAAATAAAAGGAATGTTACTTTGAGGGATTTTAAGAAACAAAATGTGATGTTTTCCTACAGGAAACATACACTTCCTACATGGCAGAGAACCTAAGACGTTTCACTATAAATTTGGGAATTCCTATTACACCTCTAAAAAAGTTAAGATGAGAGAGAGGATTGGGCATATTGTTTCAAAAGTACAATAAAATCGAGGATATATCTGAAATATTTTTAATTTTAATAGAAAAACACCACTGTGGCGCTGGTTATATTCTCCTAATGTGAATTAAGATAGCTTCTTTAAAGATTTAACAAACAAATTGAAAGAATGCTTGATTATTTGTGGGGATTTCAATTTAACTCGAAACCCACTATTAGATAACTTCAATAAGAAATCCTCCACATCTCATACTGTAATAAACAGAGTAAGAAGTAATTTAAAATGCATTAAGGTTCATGATGTCTAGCACATTTTATAGCCAGAAGATAGGTACTATACTTTTTATTCCTTTCCACATGTCCGATATTCTCATTATATTAGTCTTGATTACATTATGATGCATGTTACTAACATATCTTTAGCTAGAGATGCCACTATTCACCCTAGACTTTGGTCCATTTATTCTATGCTTAGTTCTACTATCCACTGGCCTGGTAAGCCCTCTACTGACTATATATGAAGATCTCACTGTTAGATGATCCCTTACATGATCAGTGGATAGAAAAAGTTGTAAAAGAACAAACTTCCCTCATTTATCTTGCAGGTTCTCTCCTCCCCCCCCCCACCACTTGTAGATAATGTAGAAAAAAACAACCCTGGGTAGAGGCTACATAGGGTATCAAATTAGACTAACCCATAGGGTATTAATGGCCAAACATTCAGGGATTGCAGACAGAATGTATACATAACAGGAGCTAGTGGGGAAAGGTTGTGTTTGACCAATGGTTCATATTCTATCAATGCCATTCTAATTTAAACAGACATTTCCATAAAATAAGCTTGTTTATGACTTAAAGGGACACTGAACCCAAATGTTTTCTTTTGTGATTCGGATAGAGCATGCAATTTTAAGCAACTTTCTAATTTACTCCTATTATCAATTTTTTCTTTTTTTTTCTTGCTATCTTTATTTAAAAAAAGAAGGCATCTAAGCTTTTTTTTTGGTTCAAACTATGGATAGCACTTTTTTATTGGTGGATGAATTTATCCACCAATAAACAAGGACAACCCAGGTTGTTCACCAAAAAAGGGCCGGCATCTAAACTTTACATTCTTGCATTTTCAAACCAAGAGAATGAAGAAAATTTGATAATAGGAGTAAATTAGAAAGTTGCTTAAAATGGCATGCTCTATCTGAATCACGAAAGAAAAAAATTGGCTTCAGTGTCCCTTTAACTCCATTTGAACTCTTATGTAATTCTGTCACTCCCCTGAGACATAGCCTTTGACTCACTCTATCCTACAAGTAACAGGATACACCCCTTACTTTATAGAGAGATGGAATAATGAATTACAGATTGACATTACACCAGTAGAGGCCCAACACATTCACTAGCATAGCTAAATTATCAATTTCCAGTAAATTACTGGAACTGAACCTGAAGATATTACAAAGATGGTACTATCTTCCAACTGGACTAGAGCTATTCCACTCTCAAGACGTCACATGTAGGCGTTGTAGGAGATCTCAGGCTAACATGTCTCATATATGGTGATCCTGTCCCATGCTTTCCATTCTTTGGAAAGACAAAGAACTAGAAACCTCTAAGTTACTTGAAACTCCATTACCTCATGACTCTTGTTTGAGGCTATTTAATAGAACCCATAACAAATTTTCTATGCTACAAAAAAATAAATGTTTAACATAGCAAGAAATAGTGTAAAATATTTTATGGTCATGAGGTACAAAACTAATCAAATAGCACAATGGATCAAAGAAAACTTTGTGTGCAAGATTGGTAATTACAACACACCCTGTATTCTTAAATAAAAAAACTGATTTGAGGTTCTCCTATTATATTAGCTCAAGAGCAACAGTGCAGACTCAAACTTTAAAGGAGTCAAGACAATGTAGATGCATTTTTTTTTATCGTATTATGTAATTTGATCATGTTGTTTTAATGAGTTAGCACTACGTGGACAACGGTATCATTTACCATATGTGAGTTGTATTTCAATGTTTTGATATTTCTCAATTAAAAAAAAAAGAAAAAAAGGAAATAGCACAATGGATCTATCAATGCAATTTCTTTATAAAATTAGAAGAATTCTACTTTATTAAATATAAATGTAAACTGTTATATGCGGGCAGACTGGGGATCTTTTATTGCAAATAAATTCAATAAATAATGAGGTTTATTGTTGGCATTATAACTGTTTGTTTCTATTCATGTTATAGACCTATCAAGCGGACAAACCTGTTCTGGCAGTAGTTTTATATGTTAATTAATATTAGCACTGTTTATTATAAGATGATGTAATCTGTATTACTGAGATTAGTAAGGTGACATTTATACTGTAACACACGCTCTTTTTTATACTTATGGATATCTAAAGTGATAGATGCTGGAATGATACTAACGGACTGATGTTTGTTTAATTTTAATTGTAAATATTTGTATTATGACCAACACATATCTTATAATATTGATTATTTATAGTTTAATATATCCATGTCGTATACATTAAAAAAAAAACAAAAAAAAAAACAGTGGAATGTGATACACAAAGCAGCAAGAGTCTTTATAGTGATATAATTATATGGTATAATTTGCTACAGTATATAATTTTATCACTAGCGGTGCTACAACACTATGTATTAATGCTCGCAAAGGGGTTAAACATAGTTAAAGGGACAGTCAAGTCCAAAAAAAAAAAAAAAACTGTCATGATTTAAATAGGGAATGTAATTTTAAACAACTTTCCAATTTACTTTTATCACCAATTTTGCTTTGTTCTTTTTGTATTCTTAGTTGAAAGCGAATTCTAGGAGGTTCATATGCTAATTTCTTAGACATTGAAGACTGCCTCTAATCTGAATGCATTTTGACCACTAGAGGGCATTAGTTCATGTGTTTCATATAGATAACATTGAGCTCATGCACGTGAAGTTACCCTGGAGCCAGCACTGATTGGCTAAAATGCATGTCTGTCAAAAGAACAGAAATAAGGGGGCAGACTGCAGAGGCTTAGATACAAGGTAATCACAGAGGTAAAATGTGTATTTCTATAACAGTGTTGGTTATGCAAAACTGGGAAAAGGGTAATAAAGGGATTATCTTTCTTTTTAAACAACAAAAATTCTGGTGTTGACTGTACCTTTAAAGGGACAGTATACTGTGATTTTTTTTTTCTTCCCTTTAACATGTTCCCAGTGATCAATTTTTACTGCTGGAATTGTTTTAATTGCATACCAATAGCTACTTAATCTTTATTTTGTCATTTGAAATAGCAGCATTTGTACCGATTATGAGGTTCTGTCCTCCACAAAAATAGAGGTCACAGAATAGCCGCTTTTCACAAGTCTATATATTTAAATTTTCACAACTGAGCAGTGACAAATGAATGATTATACATCTCTGGCTGCCAGTAACACACCCAACAGTAATTTAACTTTTGACTGCCAGCAGCATGTACAGTAAAAAAAAAAAAAAACAGTGATTTTGCACCAGTGGTCACACATACACAAAGCGCACTGCAGAATTTAAACACCCACTAAGGCTGCCAGAAACACATTAAAGAGTGATTCTTTTTTTTACCATCCTAGACTGTCAGTAACACATGCGTGTTGCTTCTTTCTGGGCCATATTTGTAATACATAGATGTGTAAGAGGTCTTGAAAATGTAGCTAGCACCCTAGGGACTTTTTAAAAATGGGCATTTAAATGCCTAGCATTTTTGTATAGGTTTTAATGGACAGACTACTGAAATACTGGAATGTCCGGTTAAATTCTGTAGAGCTGGGAACCCAAATTGGTTGTAGAAAAGCTATGTAAACAAGAATGTGCTGAAGAAATCATGCTCCCAGTAGGGCTGGTACAGAGAGATACTCTGATACTTTGAAATTAGAATGAATTTAGTGAATATATCCTACTAACAGCAAACTAAGGACTGACAATTTGGGTTGCTTTATTTGCTGTCTCTGTTTTTAGTGGAAATTATAGTTTTATTGTGAAGAAATTGCAGTATTTGTATGTCTGTGACAGGACCACAATATCAGATGTTATCCTAAACAAAAATAACACAGTATTGTAATTTATGAGAATATAAATACAGTATATAAATTAGATAATCATTAAATTAAACATCATGACACACGACAACTATTTTATTAAAACATATATACCATGTATAAACACACACACACACATATATATATATATATATATATATATATATATACATATATATATATATATATATATATATATATATATATATATATATATATACATATACATACACATATATATACACACACACAATTCAAGATATGAAGTTTGTGTTTTTTAATACTACAAACGAAAACGTAAATATATTCCCCACTGTCCCATACCACAGCTAATAAGACGACCTAACCCAAAAGTAAATCCCACCCATTATTTCTTCTCACTACCAACCAACATGATTATCGTATCCCACCCAATCAAATCAACTGTCAACTCCTCACTCCCAATCACAGTGTAAAAGTAATTTCCCGCGAAACCCATGCACCAATCAAAAGCTGACCTGGGTACTCTCGCCTTCTCTGAAGGCCTGCGCCACTCGCTGGCGTAAAAAGGCACCCAAATCCCTGCCACGCCTGGTCTCTTCTACGGGCCATTCCTCACATAGTTTCAAAAATCGCCGGTACCGTAATGCCGCCATCTTTTGTCTAATGTCACCCGGACAATGAGGTTAATGGCGTGAAGAGGCGTGGTCAATGATAAACCAATCAAGGGATAATGTATATCCAAGGCGGGACTATTGGTAATATTTCATTGGTCAGACACCCCTACTATTCAAGTCTGACTGGCTTGTCGTAGACGTTTCTGCAAGGTCGTAAATATACGGTTATATAACTTTAAATTAGAATAAACTGATTTATATGTGGGAAAAAAAAAACAGTAAACGTATTCTTCAGTACACCTACAGTCGTCACTAACGTGATTGCACGTTGCACATATGATTGAAAAGAAAATTACATAAATTGATATTTGTACCTTTAAAGGTCGTGGCCACTTATTTGCAGCTGCTCCCTCTACAAAGGTGACCGTATGTATATAATATATATTTTTTTTCCCCACTTGCTCTCGTATCTCTAAAACTTTCAAAGGAAACAGTTTTACTGCTCCATTTTTGTGGAAAGAAAAAAAAAAGGGGGAAAAGAAGTGACTAGATTCTTAGGGCTGTATGTGCTGGGAGTGGGATTACTTCGTTGTTAAAGGAAATAAACTACAAAAGGACAAATAACTAGTAAAAGCAAGACACTTATGTTTCTCTTGTGTATGCAAGTGACACATACTTTTTTTCCATGCAAAAATAAATGTGTAAGTGGGTTATAACTCTTTTCTTCACCCCAATTTTGAGTTTTTTTTTTTGGTTACCTACATTTAAATGTCATTTCAGTGAGTGAATGTTGTTGGGTGTTTTTTTTTTTTTTTTTTTTTTGGGGGTGGGGGGTGGGGTGGGGGTGGGCAGCAGATTCTCTATATACCCTGGTTCCCAACCTGACATGCCCCACTGCATGCTCTGACAGGCCTGCCGCTCCACACATAAGCAATACCAGACAGGCCTGTCAGAGTGCCATTGCACATCTCCTTGAAAGTGTATATTTTCTTCCCCCACTGACACCAATACAGGTAGCCCTCAGTTTACGCCGTGGTTAGGTTCCAGAAGGAATGATTGTAAATCGAAACCGTTGTAAATTGAAACCCAGTTTATAATGTAAGTCAATGGGAAGTGAGGGAGATAGGTTCCAGGCCCCTCTCAAAATTGTCATAAGTAACACCTAATAGATTATTTTTAAAGCTTTGAAATTAAGACTTTAAATGCTAAACAGCATTATAAACCTAATAAAATAATCGCACAACACAGAAAATATAATTAAACTAAGTTAAATGAACAAAAACATTTGCTAAACAGCATTATAAACCTAATAAAATAATCAAACAACACAGACTTCACTTGCACTTTTCTGCAAACAGTTCTTTCTATGCATTCCAATCTGGACTGATTTATAGACGGGAAGATCTTGTTCCTTTGAAATCTGCTCGATAGCTCAGGTCTGGTTAAAATGATTAATTTCAGCTTGCTTGGCTTTGCTGCAACACAAGCGGACAGCTCCACCTACTGGCTATTTTAATAAATGCACTGCTTCTCAATGCTTTTCAATAGCAGTCACATGACTGGAAAAAAAGGTTGTTATTCTGAAACAGTGTAAATGGAACCTTTGTAAAACGAGGGCTACCTGTATATATATGTAAGGGCTGAGCGATATGGGCAAAAATAAAAATCACGATTTTTTTGGATTTTCTTATAAATTACTTAATTTTTTATCCCTTTCATGACAGGGTGATAATGTCTACATCGGAACAACGTTCCGATGTAGACAAATTAAAATTCCGATTTCAATTATGGGATCAGGTCTGGGGGGCGTCTCTATGACGCTAGGAACGCCCTCCAGACCGTGATCAAATCCAGGTAGCCCAGTTGGCTTCAGGACATCCAACGGCTATGACGTATTTCGTCCTAATGGCGCAAAAGCCCAGCACTGTTTGAACGGAATATAACGAAGGTAAAAGGTTAAAACATTTAACACTACAGAATCTTAATGTACATATTTTTCAATGTCCAATACACTGGGAGCATAAAAATACAAACCACAAAATAGTTAAAACAAAATTAGCTGCCTCTGCTGTGGTTACATAGTAGACACTAGCCAGTTCTTAGGTCTTCTGATACAACATTGTCATGTTTTTTTTGGGCAGTCAGTCTAGCTGTGGTACGATTTAACATATGAAGCAGTGTAAGCATGGAGAAACCTGAAAAGTGCTGACTGTCCAGCAATATGATTTGTGTATAAGTGCAGTAAAGGTAGTACAATGCACACACTGCTGCATTTGTTATTCATTTAGATGAGTGACTGTCCAGGTAAACATGAGGGATGTGGCATTGACGAGGTCAATCCTGCAGCCTGTCATATTACATCACACAGCTATTCTGTAGTACATAACAGAACACTAAGAACAGTTATAGTTAGAGTACATAATACAAACAAGTGAACTCAACGCATAGAAAGCTAATTAAAATGAAATTATCTGGCCAGTTCTTACAACATTGTCCATGTTTTCTTGGGCGGGCAGTCAGTCTAGCTGTGGTATGAGTGACATATGAAGCAGCGTTCATGGAGAAACCTAAACAGTACTGACTGTCCAGCAGCATGATTTGTGTTTCTAAGTGCAGTAAAGGTAGTACAATGCACAGGGTCTATCCTACAGCCTGTCATATTACATTAATTTACAGCTGTAGTACAGAACAGAATACTAAGAACAGTTATAGTTAGAGTACATAAAAAAACAAGTGAATTCAACCACACAGCTAATTGGAATGAAATTAGCTGGCAGTGTCCAGTAAGTTCTTACATTGTCCATGTTTTCTTGGAAAGTCAGTCTAGATGTGGTATGAGTAGAATATAAAGCAGTGTATGCATGGAGAAACCTTAAAAGTGCTGACTGTCCAGCAGCATGATTTGTGTTTCTAAGTACAGTAAAGGTAATACAATGCACAGTGATTCATGTGTTAGTCATTTAGCTGAGTGACTGTCCAGGAAAACGTAAGGGATGTGGCATTGAGAAGGTCAATCCTGCAACCTGTTTTTAACATCCATGCATCAACTAAATAGCAGCAGCACTGCAGCATAGTACAGTAAGAGTACATTTTTCAAAAATAAAACAGAAAATACAATACTAAACATTGGAATTTGAAAGTAGAACCTGCCCTGGTTATGGCATTGGCCATCCCTACAGCCAGACTGCAGTCAGTGCACAAAGTGCATGCGCAGTTTCACACAGGAGGGAAATGTGAATCAATTTTGAGCTGACAATATCACAATGGGTTAGTTAGTCATAGTAAGTGACAAATTAAGTACAAACTTTCAGATGTAGAGCTTGTAACAGGAGGGCCCAGGAAGACTTTCTGATGATTTCTAATTTGTAGTACTAGTAAATAATTTAGTAATATAATATGTAATAACATAATATATAATACTAATCCTAAAGCCCGTTCACAAGGGCCATTTTTTGCAGTACAGCGGTCCCACCCCTTGCTCTCTCTCCCGACCCTCTCTTTTGCTTTCTCTCCCCCCTTCTCTTTTGCTTTCTCTCCCCCCCTCTCTTTTGCTTTCTCTCCCCCCCTCTCTTTTGCTTTCTCTCTCCCCCTCTCTTTTGCTTTCTCTCTTCCTTTCTCTTTTGCTTTCTCCCCCCCTCTCTTTTGCTTTCTCTCTCCCCCCTCTCTTTTGCTCTCTCCCCCCTCTTTTTTTTTCTCTCTGCCCCCTCTTTTTTTTCTCTCTCTCCCCCTCTCTTTTTTTCTCTCTCCCCCTTCTCTTTTGCTCCTCTCTCTCCCTTCTCTTTTGCTCCTCTCTCTCCCTTCTCTTTTGCTCCTCTCTCTCCCTTCTCTTTCTCTCTCTCTCCCCCCTCTCTTTTGATCTGTCTCTCTTGTGAGCGAATGCCCCTGGCCCCACCCACACCACTCCCGGAAACGCCCACTGTTGTCACGCCACAGACAGCAGATCAGGACACAGGTAGACTCTAAGGCCAGGTGTGTTTGTCCTCACGCTGTCTCTACTGCGCATGACAGCTTCGGACAAACACACTTGGCCTTTTATATTATAGGATTGTTATTTACTAAATATTAATTATATATTTCAATTCTGAGAATAACATAAATGATATATAATTACAAAATTTGCATTATTTACTGATTGGTTAGGTTTTTGGATAAAAAAAAATCTGATTATGTAGTACCATTTTGGATTTCAAGCATTACTGCTGGTGGTGGACTGGTTAAGGTTAAAGTGAAGGTCAATTTTCATGTGAAAGTGCCCGGTTTTTAACCCCTTAAAGACCACAATGTACACTGTATGTCACTGGTCGTTAAGGTTTTTTTTTAGGACATAATAGCACAAGTCTAGCAAGAACACGCTATTATGCCCTCCCTCCAGCAGGCTTTGTGGAATAGAGCAGTCTCAACGCTGGTGGCAAGACCGCGCTATAAAACAATGAAGTCCCAAAAAAAGGCCAGTGACATACAGGGTACGTCGCTGGTCCTTAAGGGGTTAAAAAAAACTATTAAAAACAAGGGCACTGTCATTCAGGAAAATTGACATAGTTCTTCTGAAATGCCTGATGGCCGTTCTGAAACGATGCCCCGCCTGCTTCTTCCTGGTTTACTTACCCAGCAATGACGAAACCGGCTTCTTCCAATCACGGCATTGCCTCAGGCAATGATTACCCCGGGAGGAGGAGCCGTGATTGGAGGATGCCGGAATCGTCATTGCTGACTTATGAAGAGGCTTGTGACGGGCTGGTGAAGCACTGGAGCAGCTTCAAGAAGAAAAGGTAAGTATATTTTAAAAAAATGTCTGAAATGTCAATTTTCATGAATGAAAGTGTCCTTGTTTTTAATAGTTTTTTTTTTTTTTTTAAAACCGGGCACTTTCAAATGAAAATTGACCTTCACTTTAAAGGGACATAATACTCATATGCTAAATCACTTGAAACTAATGCAGTATAACTGTAAAAAGCTGACAGCAAAATATCACCTGAGCATCTCTATGTAAAAAAGGAAGATTTCTCCTGTTAAGTGTGGTCAGTCCACGGGTCATCATTACTTCTGGGATATTAACTCCTCCCCAACAGGAAGTGCAAGAGGATTCACCCAGCAGAGCTGCTATATAGCTCCTCCCCTCTACGTCACCTCCAGTCATTCTCTTGCACCCAACGAATAGATAGGATGTGTGAGAGGACTGTGGTGATTATACTTAGTTTTATACCTTCAATCAAAAGTTTGTTATTTTATAATAGCACCGGAGTGTGTTATTCCTTCTCTGGTAGAATTTGAAGAAGAATCTACCTGAGTTTTTTCTATGATTTTAGCCGGAGTAGTTAAGATCATATTGCTGTTTCTCGGCCATCTGAGGAGAGGTAAACTTCAGATCAGGGGACAGCGGGCAGATTAATCTGCAAGAGGTATGTAGCAGCTTATTATTTTCTGACAATGGAATTGATGAGAAAATTCTGCCATACCGATATAATGTAAACTCAGCCTTAAATGCAGTAGCAACAACTGGTATCAGGCTGTCATGTATGTATATTTTACACTTCAGTATTCTGGGGAATGGCACTTCACTGGAATTATACTGTATGCATAAGACTTTAGCCTAATTTGCAGGGACTAGCAACAGGCTTTTTAATAACACTTAATTTATTTATGTTAAACGTTTTTTTGCTGGCATGTAAAATCGTTTAATTTTCTGAGGTACTGGGTGAAAAAATGTTTTGGGCACTATTTTTTCCACTTGGCAGTTGTTTTTATTTAATTTATGACAGTTTACTGATCTCTCTCTCTGTTGTGTATGAGGGGGAGGGGCCTTTTTTGGCGCTTTTGCTACGCATCAAAAAATTCAGTCAGAAGTTTTTTGTCTTCCCTGCATGATCCGGTTCATCTCTACAGAACTCAGGGGTCTTCAAAACTTGTTTTGAGGGAGGTAATCACTCACAGCAGAGCTGTGAGATTGTAGTTGACTGTGATAAAAAACGTTTATTTCTGTATTTTTTTTCTGCTATCAGGGTTAATTATCCTTTGCTAATGGGAGCAATCCTTTGCTAAAAGTGTGTTTTTTACAAAGATTTGATGCTATAACTTTTCAGTTTATCAATTTTCAACTGTCATAACTTTTTCTGTGCTTCTTATAGGCACAGTACGTTTTGCATATTATAGTAAATTACTTGAAAAGTATTTCCAAGTTGCTAGTTTATTTGCTAGTGTGTTAAACATGTCTGATTCAGAGGAAGATATCTGTGCTATATGTGCTAAAGCCAAAGTGGAGCCCAATAGAAATTTATGTACTAACTGCATTGATGCTACTTTAAATAAAAGTCAATCTGTACAAATTGAACATATTTCACCAAACAACGAGGGGAGAGTTATGCCGACTAACTCGCCTCACGTGTCAGTACCTGCATCTCCCGCTCGGGAGGTGCGTGATATTGTAGCGCCGAGTACATCTGGGCGGCCCATTACAAATCACATTACAGGATATGGCTACTGTTATGACTGAAGTTTTGGCTAAATTACCAGAACTAAGAGGTAAGCGTGATCACTCTGGGGTGAGAACAGAGTGCGCTGATAATATTAGGGCCATGTCAGATACTGCGTCACAATTTGCAGAACATGAGGACGGAGAGCTTCATTCTGCGGGTGACGGTTCTGATCCAAACAGACTGGATTCAGATATTTCAAATTTTAAATTTAAGCTGGAAAACCTCCGTGTATTACTAGGGGAGGTGTTAGCGGCTCTGAATGATTGTAACACAGTTGCAATACCAGAGAAATTGTGTAGGTTGGATAAATATTTTGCGGTACTGTCGAGTACTGACGTTTTTCCTATACCTAAGAGACTTACTGAAATTGTTACTAAGGAGTGGGATAGACCCGGTGTGCCGTTCTCACCCCCTCCAATATTTAGAAAGATGTTTCCAATAGACGCCACCACACGGGACTTATGGCAAACGGTCCCTAAGGTGGAGGGAGCAGTTTCTACTTTAGCTAAGCGTACCACTATCCCGGTGGAGGATAGCTGTGCCTTTTCAGATCCAATGGATAAAAAGTTAGAGGGTTACCTTAAGAAAATGTTTGTTCAACAAGGTTTTATATTGCAACCTCTTGCATGCATTGCGCCTGTCACGGCTGCAGCAGCATTTTGGTTTGAGTCTCTGGAAGAGACACTTGAATCAGCTCCATTAGATGAGATTACACACAAGCTTAAAGCCCTTAAGTTAGCTAACTCATTTATTTCGGATGCCGTAGTACATTTAACTAAACTTACGGCTAAGAATTCCGGATTCGACATTCAGGGGCGCAGAGCAATGTGGCTAAAATCCTGGTCAGCTGATGTTACTTCTAAATCTAAATTGCTTAATATTCCTTTCAAAGGGCAGACCTTATTCGGGCCCAGGTTGAAAGAAATTATCGCTGACATTACAGGGGGTAAAGGCCATGCCCTGCCTCAAGACAGAGCCAAACCTAAGGCTAGACAGTCTAATTTTCGTTCCTTTCGTAATTTCAAAGCAGGAGCAGCATCAGCTTCCTCTGCACCAAAACAGGAAGGAGCTGTTGCTCGCTACAGACAAGGCTGGAGACCTAACCAGTCCTGGAACAAGGGCAAGCAGGCCAGGAAACCTGCTGCTGCCCCTAAGACAGCATGAATCGAGGGCCCCCGATCCGGGAACGGATCTAGTGGGGGGCAGACTTTCTCTCTTCGCCCAGGCTTGGGCAAGAGATGTCCAGGATCCCTGGGCGTTAGAGATCATATCTCAGGGATACCTTCTGGACTTCAAATCCTCTCCCCCAAGAGGGAGATTTCATCTGTCAAGGTTGTCAACAAACCAAATAAAGAAAGAGGCGTTTCTACGCTGCGTACAAGATCTTTTATTAATGGGAGTGATCCATCCGGTTCCGCGGTCGGAACAAGGACAAGGGTTTTACTCAAATCTGTTTGTGGTTCCCAAAAAAGAGGGAACTTTCAGGCCAATCTTGGATTTAAAGATCCTAAACAAATTCCTAAGAGTTCCATCGTTCAAAATGGAAACTATTCGGACAATTTTACCCATGATCCAAAAGGGTCAGTACATGACCACAGTGGATTTAAAGGATGCTTACCTTCACATACCAATTCACAAAGATCATTACCGGTATCTAAGGTTTGCCTTTCTAGACAGGCATTACCAGTTTGTAGCTCTTCCATTCGGATTGGCTACGGCTCCAAGAATCTTCACAAAGGTTCTGGGTGCTCTTCTGGCGGTACTAAGACCGCGAGGAATTTCTGTAGCTCCGTACCTAGACGACATTCTGATACAAGCTTCAAGCTTTCAAACTGCCAAGTCTCATACAGAGTTAGTACTGGCATTTCTAAGGTCGCATGGATGGAAGGTGAACGAAAAGAAGAGTTCTCTCTTTCCACTCACAAGAGTTCCCTTCTTGGGGACTCTGATAGATTCTGTAGAAATGAAGATTTACCTGACAGAAGACAGGTTAACAAAGCTTCAAAATGCATGCCGTGTCCTTCATTCCATTCAACACCCGTCAGTAGCTCAATGCATGGAGGTGATCGGCTTAATGGTAGCGGCAATGGACATAGTACCCTTTGCACGCCTACATCTCAGACCGCTGCAATTGTGCATGCTAAGTCAGTGGAATGGGGATTACTCAGACTTGTCCCCTACTCTGAATCTGGATCAAGAGACCAGAAATTCTCTTCTATGGTGGCTTTCTCGGCCACATCTGTCCAGGGGGATGCCATTCAGCAGGCCGGACTGGACAATTGTAACAACAGACGCCAGCCTACTAGGTTGGGGCGCTGTCTGGAATTCTCTGAAGGCTCAGGGACTATGGAATCAGGAGGAGAGTCTCCTACCAATAAACATTCTGGAATTGAGAGCAGTTCTCAATGCCCTTCTGGCTTGGCCCCAGTTAACAACTCGGGGGTTCATCAGGTTTCAGTCGGACAACATCACGACTGTAGCTTACATCATCCATCAGGGAGGGACAAGAAGCTCCCTAGCAATGATGGAAGTATCAAAGATAATTCGCTGGGCAGAGTCTCACTCTTGCCACCTGTCAGCAATCCACATCCCGGGAGTGGAGAACTGGGAGGCGGATTTCTTAAGTCGTCAGACTTTTCATCCGGGGGAGTGGGAACTTCATCCGGAGGTCTTTGCCCAAATACTTCGACGTTGGGGCAAGCCAGAGATAGATCTCATGGCGTCTCGACAGAATGCCAAGCTTCCTCGTTACGGGTCCAGATCCAGGGATCCGGGAGCGGTTCTGATAGATGCTTTGACAGCACCTTGGACCTTCGGGATGGCTTATGTGTTTCCACCCTTCCCGATGCTTCCTCGATTGATTGCCAGAATCAAACAGGAGAGAGCATCAGTGATTCTAATAGCGCCTGCATGGCCACGCAGGACTTGGTATGCAGATCTAGTGGACATGTCATCCTGTCCACCTTGGTCTCTACCCCTGAAACAGGACCTTCTGATCCAGGGTCCCTTCAAACATCAAAATCTAATTTCTCTGAAGCTGACTGCTTGGAAATTGAACGCTTGATTTTATCAAAACGTGGTTTTTCTGAGTCAGTTATTGATACCTTAATACAGGCTAGGAAGCCTGTTACCAGAAAGATTTATCATAAGATATGGCGCAAATACTTATATTTGTGCGAATCCAAGAGTTACTCATGGAGTAAGGTTAGGATTCCGAGGATATTGTCTTTTCTACAAGAAGGTTTAGAAAAGGGTTTATCCGCTAGTTCCTTAAAGGGACAGATTTCAGCTCTATCCATTCTTTTACACAAACGTCTGTCAGAAGTTCCGGACGTTCAAGCTTTTTGTCAGGCTTTAGCTAGGATCAAGCCTGTGTTTAAAACTGTTGCTCCACCATGGAGTTTGAACTTAGTTCTTAATGTTTTACAGGGTGTTCCGTTTGAACCCCTTCATTCCATTGATATCAAGCTGTTATCTTGGAAAGTTCTATTTTTAATGGCGATTTCCTCGGCTCGAAGAGTCTCTGAGTTATCCGCCTTACATTGTGATTCTCCTTATCTGATTTTTCATTCAGACAAGGTAGTTCTGCGTACTAAACCTGGGTTCCTACCTAAGGTGGTCACTAACTTGAATATCAATCAAGAGATTGTGGTTCCATCTTTGTGTCCTAATCCTTCTTCGAAGAAGGAACGTCTGCTACACAATCTAGATGTAGTCCGTGCCCTGAAATTTTATCTACAGGCAACTAAGGATTTTCGACAAACGTCTTCCCTGTTTGTCGTTTATTCTGGTCAGAGGAGAGGTCAAAAAGCTTCGGCTACCTCTCTCTCTTTTTGGCTTCGTAGCATAATTCGGTTAGCCTATGAGACTGCTGGACAGCAGCCTCCTGAAAGAATTACAGCACATTCTACTAGAGCTGTGGCTTCCACTTGGGCCTTTAAGAATGAGGCTTCTGTTGAACAGATTTGCAAGGCTGCAACTTGGTCTTCTCTTCATACTTTTTCCAAATTTTACAAATTTGACACTTTTGCTTCTTCGGAGGCTGTTTTTGGGAGAAAGGTTCTTCAGGCAGTGGTTCCTTCCGTATAAAGAGCCTGCCTGTCCCTCCCGTCATCTGTGTACTTTAGCTTTGGTATTGGTATCCCAGAAGTAATGATGACCCGTGGACTGACCACACTTAACAGGAGAAAACAAAATTTATGCTTACCTGATAAATTCCTTTCTCCTGTAGTGTGGTCAGTCCACGGCCCGCCCTGTTTTTTATGGCAGGTAAAACATTTTTTGAATTATACTCCAGTCACCACTACACCCTTTGGCTTCTCCTTTCTCGTTGGTCCTTGGTCGAATGACTGGAGGTGACGTAGAGGGGAGGAGCTATATAGCAGCTCTGCTGGGTGAATCCTCTTGCACTTCCTGTTGGGGAGGAGTTAATATCCCAGAAGTAATGATGACCCGTGGACTGACCACACTACAGGAGAAAGGAATTTATCAGGTAAGCATAAATTTTGTTATTTTACCTCACTATCTCCTCAGCTCAGCAGAGTAAGTTCTGTGTAAAAAGTTATAATTCAGCTGCTGCCCAGCTGCAGGTAAAAAAAAATAATGAAGAAATGAACTGCAGCCAATCAGCATCAGCAGTGCTGAGGTCATTAACTCTTTTACTGTGCTCTCATGAGATTTGACTTAATTCTCATGAGATTTCATAGTAAACTTCCTTAAAGGGACACTGAACCCAAATTTTTTATTTTGTGATTCAGATAGAGCATGCAATTTTAAACAACTTTCTAATTTACTCCTATTATCAAAATTTCTTCATTCTCTTGTTTCTTTATTTGAAAAAGAAGGCAGCTAAGCTTTTTTTTTGGTTCAGGACCATGGAAAGCACTTGTTTATTGGTAGGTGATTTTACCCACAAATCAGCAAGAACAACACAGTGTGTTCACCAAAAATGGGCCGGCATCTGAACTTACATTCTTGCATTTCAAATAAAGATACCAAGAGAATGAAAATAATTTGATAATAGGAGTAAATTAGAAAGTTGCTTAAAATTGCATGCTCTATCTGAATCACAAAAGAAAAAAATTGAGTTCAGTGTCCCTTTAAACTGAATGTTTTTATTGTTAAATAAATTTTTACCTTATTTTTAACTCTCCATCTGCTGCTCCATTGCTTTTTTGGCCTAGGCCAAATACTCTATTTGACACCCTATTTGAAGCTCCTGAACTTATAGTGTGATCAATGTGACACCGATCTGCTCCCACTACATAATTTTTTGGGCATCCCTGGACTCTCCCTGGCGAGACGAGGACCCCTTTTGGGACATCTTCCTACTGAGGTGTACCGGATGACGTGTGGTTCCGGATTGCAAATATTGCACTTCTGTGCTTTATACTGTGTGAGTAGGATTCTTTTTTACATAGAAATGTTCAGGTGATATTTTCTAGTCAGCTTTTTACAGCTATGTTGCATCACTTTCAAGTGTTTCAACATTTGGGTATCATGGCCCTTTAATGTTTGAAATCCAAAATGGTAAAACATAATGTTGACCAGTCGCCACATTTCCTCCTGTGCTAAACACCCTCTCTGATGGTGAAGTTGTTGCAGGAACACAAAGATATTTTTGTGCAAGCTCACTATCAATGGAGGGAGAAAGCAAGATTGCTGTTCAGCTCTGATGCTATAGCTTCTTCAAGTTGCAGAGATGGCGCAACTGACTCAGTCTTGAAAAGCTTCCTAAGACTTTCTTGATTTCTTTGCGGGAGAACCATCTTCTGCAGTTGCTGGCACTGTGTCTGCTATATTTACAATTGCTTTGCATGGGGGACTGTTGATTGCTTGACTTTTCTCCTGCACGACTTGCTGCTCAGACACAAATGGCCATATCAAACATCACCCTGGCCTTGATGCTTGGAATTTTATCCACATTTATGCAGCTTGTCTTGAATCATGGCTCAAGGCATGATGCCATATCTAGCAGATCTTGAGTATCTTCTTCATAATTTCTATCCATATATTCAAGAATTTTGGATTTCAGTGTCTTGGTCAGGTCAGAATCATCTTCCTCCAGAGCCAGTATCTTTGTGTTTAATAGATGCAGAACTGGTTTCAGATATGATACACTGACGTAGTTCTCTCCAGAAAGGGCATTGGTAAAATCATGAACTTGACCCAGTGCCTTACTCACAGATTCAAGAACATCAGTGTCCTGCCATTGTGAAACCAGATGTCTGTGTTTTTCTGTCTGCAGAGAGAACCTGAGTCAATGCTCTCTGTTGCTATAAAACTCTCTCTATCATCTGTTGTCTTGAGATCACATTGTTGGGCACTCTAAGTGAATGCTTTGGCATTTGAAGTTCTTCCTGGGCTTAAGTTAATGCCATCCTCTTTTTCCAACTGTGTGAGATGTCAAAATTTTTTCTTTCACAAGCCTGTGGCTCTAGAAATGCGAGGCTCATCTTTCACTGCATTTTCAATTGCAAGATGCAACATGCGCCCAAAACACTGTAGTCTTGTCCATTTATTCAGAGCGACAGCCTTGACGATTTTTGGGCCATTGCCTATGGTGATGATTGATACTTGTTGCTCCTCACAGAGTCCCCATGAGGCCAAAGCCTCTCTCAAACCTTGGCCCACATTCTCTCCACTCCAGTGTGTGTAACCATGTTTGTGATTGTATGTGTGTGTGTGTGTATATATATATATATATATATATATATATATATCGATCGTCTGGGGTTGCTGTGTTCCTTGTTCAGAGAGGAATTGCCTGGTATTTCGGCGCTGGACTGACCGTAATAGGTGGGATCAGACTGATATACTACAGGAAAGTTCTTCTCCGTGAAAAGCATTACTGGGCTAAAAAGCTGCACCCAAGGGGTAAATCGCCATAGAACAGTCTAACAATTGTATTGAGCCAGTTGTTCGTTCCTGTGAGTGCACTTCTCTCTGTATGTATTTAGTCTCCCTATGGGAAAAAGGGGCAACCAGATGTGGACTCCTTGCTCAGTGTGCTTAGAGGAATATGGCTACACCTCACTGACGAGGCCCAATGAAGGCCGAAACGATTGTCTGGGGTTGCTGTGTTCCTTGTTCAGAGAGGAATTGCCTAGTATTTCGGCGCTGGACTGACCGTAATAGGCGGGATCAGACTGATATACTACAGGAAAGTTCTCTGTGAAAAGCATTACTGGGCTAAAAAGCTGCACCCAGGTGGTAAATCGCCATAGAACAGGCTAACAATTGTATTGAGCCAGTTGTTCGTTCCTGTGAGTGCACTTCTCTCTGTATGTATTTAGTCTCCCTATGGGAAAAAGGAGCAACCCGTTGTGGACTCCTTGCTCAGTGTGCTTAGAGGAATATGGCTACACCTCACTGACGAGGCCTATGAAGGCCAAAACGATCGTCTGGGGTTGCTGTGTTCCTTGTTCAGAGAGGAATTGCCTGGTATTTTGGCGCTGGACTGACCGTAATAGGCGGGATCAGACTGATATACTACAGGAAAGTTCTCTGTGAAAAGCATTACTGGGCTAAAAAGCTGCACCCAGGTGGTAAATCGCTATAGAACAGGCTAACAATTGTATTGAGCCAGTTGTTCGTTCCTGTGAGTGCACTTCTCTCTGTGTGTATATATATATATATATATATATATATATATGTGGTTTGTATTTTTATGCTCCCAGAGTGTATTGGACATTGAGAAACATGTACATTAAGATTCTGTAGTTTTAAATAAACTTTTTATTGAAAAATTAAGGTGTTATAGCAATTTTTAAGAAAATCGCGATTAAATCACAGATCCCCCCCCACCCATATCGCCCAGCCCTAGTGCACAGTTAAACTCAAAATATATGGCTCCATTGTTCGGCTTGACCACATATCTGTTGTTGCATATAGTAGTTCAGTTGTTTTATCTCCGATTCAACTACCTTTTTGCATACATTTCTGGGATTGCAATTACTGAGAAGTAATTGCGAGATGGCAGTTGGTATCTCTTGTCGAGTGTGTGTATAATTTTTTTGAAGCTTTCTTTCTAACCGTGTATGCAGGCACAATGTCTTTGCATATATAATATGCAATAGCGTTGGTTATTTCTCTATGCCTTTTTGAGGTCTTCGCATATGGTGATGTGCTTGCAAATGCCTTTATGATTGATTGTTGCTGCTCAACTTTACCTTCACAGCTTTTTTGTGTTGTCTTTTCTCTGTCTGGGTTTTTTTGCCATACATTGTTCAAAGATTTCCTTATGCCGCTGTTTAAGGTGCTGGAACAGGTTTGTTGTGTTTTGCGGCAACACTCATTCCACAAATCTTGCAGATTACTTGCTTCTGTGTCACATCTTTTCTGAATCCCAAATATTCCCAAACAACTGATGTTGAATTATTTTTTTTGGCACCAAGTCATCATCGTTATTGTTAGACATGGACAGCTCTTCAGAACTCATCTTGAATTTTATCTACCGCACACACTACCAGCTGGCACAAAAAATAAGATTTATACTACAGCACACACTGCCTGGATCAGTAGGGGGGCACAATGAGAGGTAAGAGACCACAGGATTGCACTTGCATATAAAGACAATTGAATGGGCTTAATGATGCAGTTAGCTGTTAGCTTTGCTCTGATGACGCTAGTATAGCTTCTTCAAGTTGCAGAGATGACGTAGCGGAAGCAGTCTTGAAAAAGCTTCCTAAAGATTTTCAATTCTCTATTTCTTCTGTTAAGTGTGATCAGTCCACGGGTCATCATTACTTCTGGGATATTACTCCTCCCCAACAGGAAGTGCAAGAGGATTCACCCAGCAGAGCTGCATATAGCTCCTCCCCTCTACGTCACTCCCAGTCATTCTCTTGCACCCAACGGCTAGATAGGATGTGTGAGAGGACTATGGTGATTATACTTAGTTTTATATCTTCAATCAAAAGTTTGTTATTTTAAAATAGCACCGGAGTGTGTTATTACCTCTCTGGCAGAGTTTGAAGAAGAATCTACCAGAGTTTTGCTATGATTTTAGCCGGAGTAGTTAAGATCATATTGCTGTTCTCGGCCATCTGAGGAGAGAGGTAAACTTCAGATCAGGGGACAGCGGGCAGATGAATCTGCATAGAGGTATGTAGCAGTTTTTATTTTCTGACAATGGAATTGATGAGAAAATCCTGCCATACCGATATAATGTCATGTATGTATACTTTACACTTCAGTATTCTGGGGAATGGTACTTCACTAGAATTACACTGTAAGAAATACATAAAGCTGTTTAATAACTAGAGATTATGTTTAACGTTTTTGCTGGAATGTAAAATCGTTTTCATTTGCTGAGGTACTGTGTGAATAAATGTTTGGGCACTATTTTTCCACTTGGCAGTTGCTTAATCTGTTTTTCTGACAGTTTCTGTTCTCCCTCACTGCTGTGTGTGAGGGGGAGGGGCCGTTTTTTGGCGCTTTTTCTATGCATCAAATATTTCAGTCAGCAACTCATTGTATTCCCTGCATGATCCGGTTCATCTCTACAGAGCTCAGGGGTCTTCAAAACTTATTTTGAGGGAGGTAATTTCTCTCAGCAGAGCTGTGAGAATTATAGTTTGACTGAGATAAAAAACGTTTATTCTGTAATTTGTTTCCTGCTTTCAGAATTTGTTATCTTTGCTAATGGGATTAAACCTTTGCTAAAGTTGTGTTGTTTACAAGGATTGAGGCTATAACTGTTTCAATTTATTAATTTTCAACTGTCATAGATCTTCTGTGCTTCTTAAAGGCACAGTACATTTTAATATTATTCTAATTGAATTGTATTTCCAAGTTGCAAGTTTATTTGCTAGTGTGTTAAACATGTCTGATTCAGAGGATGATACCTGTGTCATTTGTTGCAATGCCAAAGTGGAGCCCAATAGAAATTTATGTACTAACTGTATTGATGCTACTTTAAATAAAAGTCAATCTGTACAAATTGAACAAATTTCACCAAACAACGAGGGGAGAGTTATGCCGACTAACTCGCCTCACGTGTCAGTACCTACATCTCCCGCTCAGAGGGAGGTGCGTGATATTGTAGCGCCGAGTACATCTGGGCGGCCATTACAAATCACATTACAGGATATGGCTACTGTTATGACTGAGGTTTTGGCTAAATTACCAGAACTAAGAGGTAAGCGTGATCACTCTGGGGTGAGAACAGAGTGCGCTGATAATATTAGGGCCATGTCAGACACTGCGTCACAGGTGGCAGAACATGAGGACGGAGAACTTCATTCTGTGGGTGACGGTTCTGATCCAAACAGACTGGATTCAGATATTTCAAATTTTAAATTTAAACTGGAAAACCTCCGTGTATTACTAGGGGAGGTGTTAGCGGCTCTGAATGATTGTAACACAGTTGCAATACCAGAGAAAATGTGTAGGTTGGATAAATATTTTGCGGTACCGACGAGTACTGAGGTTTTTCCTATACCTAAGAGACTTACTGAAATTGTTACTAAGGAGTGGGATAGACCCGGTGTGCCGTTCTCACCCCCTCCGATATTTAGAAAAATGTTTCCAATAGACGCCACCACAAGGGACTTATGGCAAACGGTCCCTAAGGTGGAGGGAGCAGTTTTTACCTTAGCTAAGCGTACCACTATCCCGGTGGAGGATAGCTGTGCTTTTTCAGATCCAATGGATAAAAAGTTAGAGGGTTACCTTAAGAAAATGTTTGTTCAACAAGGTTTTATATTGCAACCCCTTGCATGCATTGCGCCGATCACGGCTGCAGCGGCATTCTGGATTGAGTCTCTGGAAGAGAACATTGGTTCAGCTACTCTGGACGACATTACGGACAGGCTTAGAGTCCTTAAACTAGCTAATTCATTCATTTCGGAGGCCGTAGTACATCTTACTAAACTTACGGCGAAGAATTCAGGATTCGCCATTCAGGCACGCAGGGCACTGTGGCTAAAATCCTGGTCAGCTGATGTTACTTCTAAGTCTAAATTGCTTAATATACCTTTCAAAGGGCAGACCTTATTCGGGCCCGGGTTGAAAGAGATTATTGCTGACATTACAGGAGGTAAAGGCCATGCCCTGCCTCAGGACAAAGCCAAAGCCAAGACTAGACAGTCTAATTTTCGTTCCTTTCGTAATTTCAAAGCAGGAGCAGCATCAACTTCCTCTGCACCAAAACAGGAAGGAGCTGTTGCTCGCTACAGACAAGGCTGGAAACCTAACCAGTCCTGGAACAAGGGCAAGCAGACTAGGAAACCTGCTGCTGCCCCTAAAACAGCATGAATTGAGGGCCCCCGATCCGGGATCGGATCTAGTGGGGGGCAGACTTTCTCTCTTCGCCCAGGCTTGGGCAAGAGATGTTCAGGATCCCTGGGCGCTAGAGATAATATCTCAGGGATACCTTCTGGACTTCAAATACTCTCCTCCAAGAGAGAGATTTCATCTGTCAAGATTGTCAACAATCCAGACAAAGAAAGAGGCGTTTCTACGCTGCGTACAAGAGCTCTTGTTAATGGGAGTAATCCATCCAGTTCCACGATCGGAACAGGGACAGGGGTTTTACTCAAATCTGTTTGTGGTTCCCAAAAAAGAGGGAACTTTCAGACCAATCCTGGACTTAAAGATCCTAAACAAATTCCTAAGAGTTCCATCGTTCAAGATGGAGACTATTCGGACAATTTTACCTATGATCCAAGAGGGTCAATACATGACCACTGTAGATTTAAAGGATGCTTACCTTCACATACCGATTCACAAAGATCATTATCGGTACCTAAGGTTTGCCTTCCTAGACAGGCATTACCAGTTTGTGGCTCTTCCATTCGGATTGGCTACAGCTCCAAGAATCTTCACAAAGGTTCTGGGTGCTCTTCTGGCGGTACTAAGACCGCGGGGAATCTCGGTAGCTCCATACCTAGACGACATTCTGATACAAGCTTCAAGCTTTCAAACTGCCAAGTCTCATACAGAGTTAGTGCTGGCATTTCTAAGGTCACATGGATGGAAGGTGAACGAAAAGAAAAGTTCACTCGTTCCACTCACAAGAGTTCCCTTCCTGGGGACTCTTATAGATTCTGTAGAAATGAAGATTTACCTGACAGAGGACAGGCTAACAAGACTTCAAAGTGCTTGCCGCACCCTTCATTCCATTCAACACCCGTCAGTGGCTCAATGCATGGAGGTAATCGGCTTAATGGTAGCGGCAATGGACATAGTACCCTTTGCACGCTTACACCTCAGACCACTGCAACTGTGCATGCTAAGTCAGTGGAATGGGGATTACTCAGACTTATCCCCTTCTCTGAATCTGGATCAAGAGACCAGAAATTCTCTTCTATGGTGGCTTTCTCGGCCACATCTGTCCAGGGGGATGCCATTCAGCAGACCAGACTGGACAATTGTAACAACAGACGCCAGCCTTCTAGGTTGGGGTGCCGTCTGGAATTCTCTGAAGGCTCAGGGACAATGGAGTCAGGAGGAGAGTCTCCTGCCAATAAACATTCTGGAATTGAGAGCAGTTCTCAATGCCCTCCTGGCTTGGCCCCAGTTGACAACTCGGGGGTTCATCAGGTTTCAGTCGGACAACATCACAACTGTAGCTTACATCAACCATCAGGGAGGGACAAGAAGCTCCCTAGCTATGATGGAAGTATCAAAGATAATTTGCTGGGCAGAGTCTCACTCTTGCCACCTGTCAGCAATCCACATCCCGGGAGTGGAGAACTGGGAGGCGGATTTCTTAAGTCGTCAGACTTTTCATCCGGGGGAGTGGGAACTTCATCCGGAGGTCTTTGCCCAAATACTTCGACGTTGGGGCAAACCAGAGATAGATCTCATGGCGTCTCGACAGAACGCCAAGCTTCCTCGTTACGGGTCCAGATCCAGGGATCCAGGAGCAGTCCTGATAGATGCTCTGACAGCACCTTGGGACTTCAGGATGGCTTACGTGTTTCCACCCTTCCCGTTGCTTCCTCGATTGATTGCCAGAATCAAACAAGAGAGAGCATCAGTGATTCTAATAGCACCTGCGTGGCCACGCAGGACTTGGTATGCAGACCTGGTGGACATGTCATCCTGTCCACCTTGGTCTCTACCTCTGAAACAGGACCTTCTGATACAGGGTCCCTTCAAACATCAAAATCTAACTTCTCTGAAGCTGACTGCTTGGAAATTGAATGCTTGATTTTATCAAGACGTGGATTTTCTGAGTCAGTTATTGATACCTTAATACAGGCTAGGAAACCTGTTACCAGAAAGATTTACCATAAGATATGGCGTAAATACCTATATTGGTGTGAATCCAAAGGTTACTCTTGGAGTAAGGTTAGGATTCCTAGGATATTGTCTTTTCTACAAGAAGGTTTAGAAAAGGGTTTATCTGCTAGTTCATTAAAGGGACAGATCTCAGCTCTGTCCATTCTGTTACACAAACGTCTGTCAGAAGTTCCTGACGTCCAGGCTTTTTGTCAGGCTTTGGCCAGGATTAAGCCTGTGTTTAAAACTGTTGCTCCACCATGGAGTTTAAACCTTGTTCTTAATGTTTTACAGGGCGTTCCGTTTGAACCCCTTCATTCCATTGATATAAAGTTGTTATCTTGGAAAGTTCTATTTTTAATGGCTATTTCCTCGGCTCGAAGAGTCTCTGAATTATCAGCCTTACATTGTGATTCTCCTTATTTGATTTTTCATTCGGATAAGGTAGTCCTGCGTACTAAACCTGGGTTCTTACCTAAGGTAGTTACTAACAGGAATATCAATCAAGAGATTGTTGTTCCTTCTTTATGCCCAAATCCTTCTTCAAAGAAGGAACGTCTACTGCACAACCTGGATGTAGTCCATGCTCTAAAATTTTACTTACAGGCAACTAAGGAATTTCGACAAACGTCTTCTCTGTTTGTCATTTACTCTGGGCAGAGGAGAGGTCAAAAAGCTTCCGCTACCTCTCTTTCTTTTTGGCTTCGTAGCATAATTCGTTTAGCTTATGAGACTGCTGGACAGCAGCCTCCTGAAAGAATTACAGCTACTACTACTAGAGCTGTGGATTCCACTTGGGCCTTCAAGAATGAGGCCTCTGTTGAACAGATTTGCAAGGCTGCAACTTGGTCTTCGCTTCATACTTTTTCCAAATTTTACAAATTTGACACTTTTGCTTCATCGGAGGCTATTTTTGGGAGAAAGGTTCTTCAGGCAGTGGTTCCTTCTGTATAAAGAGCCTGCCTATCCCTCCCGTCATCCGTGTACTTTTGCTTTGGTATTGGTATCCCAGAAGTAATGATGATCCGTGGACTGATCACACTTAACAGAAGAAAACATAATTTATGCTTACCTGATAAATTCCTTTCTTCTGTAGTGTGATCAGTCCACGGCCCGCCCTGTTTTTAAGGCAGGTAAATATTTTTTAATTTATACTCCAGTCACCACTTCACCCTTGGCTTTTCCTTTCTCGTTGGTCCTTGGTCGAATGACTGGGAGTGACGTAGAGGGGAGGAGCTATATGCAGCTCTGCTGGGTGAATCCTCTTGCACTTCCTGTTGGGGAGGAGTAATATCCCAGAAGTAATGATGACCCGTGGACTGATCACACTACAGAAGAAAGGAATTTATCAGGTAAGCATAAATTATGTTTTTTTTGGATCAAGAAAGAGGATGATCTGCTTCTGCTGCAATTAAGACAAGAGACCACAGGCTTGCACTTGAATATAAAGAAGACAGCAATGGGCTTGATGATGCAGTCACCTGGATTGAAGGGACCACAGGCTTGCACTTGAATATAAAGAAGACAACAATGGGCTTGATGATGCAGTCACCTGGATTTAAGAGACCACGGGCTTGCACTTGAATATACAGAAGACAACAATGGACTGCTTGATGATGCAGTCACCTGGATTGAAGAGACCACACGCTTGCACTTGAATATAAAGAAGACAGCAATTGGCTGCTTGATGATGCAGTCACCTTGATTGAAGAGACCACACGCTTGCACTTGAATATAAAGAAGACAACAATTTGGCTGCTTGATGATACAGTCACCTGGATTGAAGAGACCACACGCTTGCACTTGAATATAAAGAAGACAACAATGGGCTTGATGATGCAGTCACCTGGATTTAAGAGACCACGGGCTTGCACTTGAATATACAGAAGACAACAATTGGCTGCTTGATGATGCAGTCACCTTGATTGAAGAGACCACACGCTTGCACTTGAATATAAAGAAGACAACAATTTGGCTGCTTGATGATACAGTCACCTGGATTGAAGAGACCACATGCTTGCACTTGAATTTAAAGAAAATAACAATGGGCTTGATGATGCAGTCACCTTGATTGAGTGACAAGAGACCACCGGCTTACACTTTAAATTAATTGAATGTAAAGAAGACAACAATGGGCTTGCTCATCATCATGATTATTTGACTGACTGAGGCAATACTGGCTTTCACTGGAGGAGACTGATCTTGCAGTTGTAGAATACACTGATTCTGGAGGACTGACCTTGCAGTTGTAGAATACACTGGCTCTGGAGGACTGACCTTGCTGTTGTAGAAGACACTTTCTTTGTATGACTGACCTTGCTGTTGTAGAAGACATATTGGCTTTGGATGACTGACCTTGCTGTTGTAGAAGACACTGACTGAATGGCTGACCTTGCTATTGTAGAAGACACAGGCTTGCAGTACACATGCAGGATGACTTTGCTGTTGTAGAAGACACAGGCTGCAGGATATGGATGACCTTGCTGTTGTAGAAGAAGAAACAGGCTGCATGATGTGGATGACCTTGCTATTGTAGAAGAAAAAACAGGCTGCAGGATGTGGATGACCTTGCTGTTGTAGAAGAAGAAACAGGCTGCAGGATGTGGATGACCTTGCTGTGGTAGAAAAAAAAAAGCGGGCTGCAGCATGTGGATGACCTTCCTGTTGTAGAAGAAGAAACAGGCTGCAAGATGTAGATGACCTTGCTGTTGTAGAAGAAGAAACAGGCTGCAGGATGTGGATGGCCTTGCTGTTGTAGAAGAAACAGGCTTGCAGTGCACTTGCAGGATGACTTTGCTGTTGAAGAAGACACAGGCTGCAGGATGTGGATGACCTTGCTGTTGTAGAAGAATAAACAAGCTGCAGGATGTGGATGACCCTGTTGTTGGAGAAGAAACAGGCTGCAGGTCAGAATGTGTATGACCTGCAGTGCACACAGGCTGCAGGATGTGGATGACCCTGTTGTTGGAGAAGAAGAAACAGGCTGCAGGTCAGGATGTGTATGACCTTGCTGTTGGAGAAGAAGAAACAGGTAGCAGGATGTGGGTGACCTTGCTGTTGGAGAAGAAACAGGCTGCAATCTGGAACCACAGCTGTTGGCTGACTTTATTGAACTTGATACTAGGAGACGACACACAGGTAGTCTTTGCTGTTGGTTGACCATGAGTTATAGAATAATGTGGTGGGAGGGAGGAAAAAATAAACAGAATGGTAAGGGGGTAAGGGGAGACAAGTTCTACTTTTTGTAAAGACAACAAACACACACAGAAACAGTAATGGACTTGGAGGGACATCCTAAAAAGTAAAAAACACTTTTTTCTTTTGCATGATGTACCAAGTCCACTGATTTATCCTAACTTGTGGGATATTGTCCTTCCTGACAGGAAGTAGCAAAGAGAGCACCACAGCAGAGCTGTCTATATAGCTCCCCCCTTAACTTCACCCCCCAGTCATTCTCCTTTGCTGGCTCTAAGCAGGAAGAGTAAAGAGAAGAGGTGTTAAACTGTTAGTTTTATTTTATCTTCAATCAAGTGTTTGTTATTTTTAAATGGTACCGGTGTTGTACTATTTACTCTCAGGCAGGACATAGATGAAGATTTCTGCCTGGAGGATGATGATCTTAGCATCTTAGCATTTGTAACTAAGGTCCACTGCTGTTCCCACAGAAGCTGAGGAGTACATGAAAACTTCAGTGTGAGGAACGGTTTCTTGCTATACAGCAATGAGGTATGTTCAGTCATATTTTCTGCAGAGACTGTGTTAACTCAGAAAGGCTGACAGTGTCCCCATAAGGGGAAGGGTAAGCAGTAATCCTAGTGTTATCAGAGGTTTTTACTAGCTTGCATAAAGGGTTAATTTTTTGTGGGCACTCAGTTTGTTATGTGAATTTGGGACAAACGTTTTTGTGTCTGGGAGTAACGTTTTATGGGACATTTGCTTGAGGGTTCTTTGGGGTTGTTTATAACCCACATGGCTTTCAGGCAGGGTTTGTTAGTTTTGTGTAGGCTCCAGCAGGCGGGGCCTACATTTACAAGCAGCAAGCAACTTCTCCTGAGGTTCTGAGAGTCTTCTGACTCTTTAAAACCCATATTATCGCTTCCTAAGGGCAGGTAGGGCCACAGCAGAGCTGTGGCAAGGTGCTTTAGGGGTTTTTAACCGGTTTTAGACATATCTCAATCCGTTTTTTTCATTTGGGGGTTTATTGCTTATTAACTTGTGGTGCAATCCTTCTAAAGCTTAGTGGGTACACTGTTAAAATTTCAGAAAAATTGAAGCAATTTTAACCTGTTTTGCAGCTTGTGTATGCCTTTTTTTCTCTTAAAGGCACAGTACCGTTTTTGCAAATTGTGTTTTTTTTCATTAGCTTTTTCCAAGCTTGCTTGCTTTATTACTAGTCTGTTAAACATGTCTGACACTGAGGAAACTCATTGTTCAATTTGTTTAGAAGCCATTGTGGAACCCCCTCTTAGAATGTGTCCCACTTGTACTGATATGTCTATAAATTGCAAACAGCATATTTTGACTTATAAAAGTTTGGCATTTGATGATTCTCAGACAGAAGGAAATCAGGTTTTGCCATCTAGTTCTCCCCAAGTGTCACAACCAGTAACGCCCGGAAAAGCGACGCTGAGTACTTCTAGTGCGTCTAATTCTTTCACCTTGCAAGATATGGCTTCAGTTATGAATACTACCCTCACAGAGGTTTTATCTAAGCTTCCTGGGTTGCAAGGGAAGCACAGTAGCTCTGGGTTAAGAACAAATGCTGAGCCTTCTGACGCTTTAGTTGCCGTATCCGATATTCCCTCACAATGTTCTTAGGTAGGGATGAGGGATTTGCTGTCTGAGGGAGATATTTCTGATTCAGGAAAGATGTTCTCTCAGACAGATTCAGATATGACGGCATTTAAATTTAAGCTAGAGCACCTCCGCTTATAACTCAGGGAGGTTTTAGCTAATCTGGATGATTGTGACCCTATTGTAGTTCCAGAGAAATTGTGTAAAATGGACAAATATTTAGAGGTTCCTGTTTACACTGATGTGTTTCCGGTCCCTAAGAGGATTTCGGACATTGTAACTAAGGAGTGGGATAAACCAGGTATTCCGTTCTCTCCCCCTCCTGTTTTTAAGAAAATGTCTCCCATTTCTGACACCATAAAGGACTCATGGCAGACGGTCCCTAAGGTGGAGGGAGCTATTTCTACCCTGGCTAAGCGTACAACTATACCTATTGAAGACAGTTGTGCTTTCATTGATCCTATGGATAAAAAATTAGAGGGTCTCCTAAAGAAAATTTTTGTTCATCAAGGTTTTCTTCTTCAACCTATAGCATGCATTGTTCCTGTAACCACTGCAGCTGCCTTTTGGTTTGAGGCTCTAGAAGAGGCTCTTCAGATGGAGACCCCACTAGATGATATTTTGGACAGAATTAAGGCTGTTAAGTTGGCTAATTCTTTTATTACAAATGCCGCTTTTCAGCTTGCTAAATTAGCGGCTAAGAATTCAGGTTTTGCCATTTTAGCGCGTAGAGCGTTATGGCTTAAGTCCTGGTCAGCTGATGTGTCATCTAAATCTAAGCTTTTGTCCATCCCTTTCAAAGGTAAGACCCTATTCGGGCCTGCATTGCAAGACATCATTTCAGACATTACTGGAGGGAAGGGTCATACCCTCCCTCAGGATAAGTTAAATAAGAAAAGGACCAAACAAAATCATTTCGTTCCTTTCGAAACTTCAAGAGTGGTCCCTCTACCTCTTCCCCTGCTGCAAAGCAAGAGGGGAACTTTGCTCAATCCAAGCCAACCTGGAGACCTAATCAGGCTTGGAACAAGGGTAAACGGGCCAAAAAGCCTGCTGCTGCCACTAAGTCAGCATGAAGGGGTAGCCCCCGATCCGGGACCGGATCTAGTAGGGGGCAGACTCTCTCTCTTTGCTCAGGCCTGGGCAAGAGACGTTCAGGATTCCTGGGCAGTAGAAATTGTAACCCAGGGATACCTTCCAGATTTCAAGGATTCCCCTCCAAGGGGAGGTTCCATCTTTCTCAGTTGTCTGTAAACCCGACAAAAAGAGAGGCGTTCTTACGCTGTGTAGAAGACCTTTTTACCATGGGAGTGATCTGCCCAGTTCCAAAAGCAGAACAGGGGCAGGGGTTCTACTCCAATCTGTTTATAGTTCCCAAAAAGGAGGGAACCTTCAGACCAATTCTGGATCTCAAGATCCTAAACCAATTCCTAAGAGTTCCATCTTTCAAGATGGAGACCATTCGGACTATCTTACCATTGATCCAGGAGGGTCAATATATGACCACCGTGGACTTAAAGGATGCGTATCTGCACATTCCTATCCACAAAGATCATCACCAGTTCCTCAGGTTCACCTTTCTGGACAAGCATTATCAGTTTGTGGCTCTTCCTTTTGGGTTGGCCACGGCGCCGCAAATCTTCACGAAGGTGCTAGGGTCCCTTCTGGTGGTTGTAAGGCCACGGGGCATAGCAGTGGCGCCTTATCTAGACGACATTCTAATTCAAGCGTCGTCCTTCCAACTAGCCAAGTCTCACACGGACTTAGTGTTGGCTAAGGTCTCACGGGTGGAAAGTGAACGTAAAAAAGAGTTCTCTTTCCCCCCTCACAAGAGTTTCATTTCTAGGGACTCTGATAGACTTGGTGGAGATGAAAATATTTCTGACGGAGGTCAGGAAATCAAAGATTTTGTTCACCTGCCGAGCTCTTCATTCCATTCCTCGGCCGTCAGTGGCTCAGTGTATGGAGGTAATCGGACTAATGGTAGCGGCAATGGACATAGTTCCGTTTGCTCGCTTGCATCTCAGACCACTGCAACTATGCATGCTCAATCAGTGGAATCGGGATTATGTGGATGTATCTCCTCAGATAAATCTGGATCAAGAGACCAGAGACTCTCTTCTTTGGTGGTTGTCACAGTGTCATCTGTCCCAGGGAATGTGTTTCCGCAGGCCAGAATGGGTTATAGTGAAGACAGACACCAGTCTTCTGGGCTGGGGTGCAGTCTGGAATTCCCTGAAAGCTCAGGGTTTGTGAACTCGGGAGGGGGCTCTCCTACCGATAAATATTCTCGAATTAAGAGCGATATTCAATGCTCTCCAGACATGGCCTCAGATGGCTTCGGCCAGATTCATCAGGTTTCAGTCGGACAACATCACGACTGTGGCTTATATCAATCATCAGGGCGGAACAAAGAGTTCCTTAGCGATGATAGTCCAATGGGCAGAGGCTCACTCTTGCCTTCTGTCAGCGATCTATATCCCAGGTGTAGAGAACTGGGAGGCATATTTTCTAAGTCGTCAGACTTTTCATCCGGGGGAGTGGGAACTCCATCCGGAGGTGTTTGCTCAGCTGGTTCGGCTATGGGGCACACCAGAGTTGGATCTGATGGCGTCTCATCAGAACGCTAAACTTCCTCGTTACGGCTCCAGGTCAAGGGATCCTCAGGCTGTACTAATAGATGCTCTAGCAGTACCCTGGTCATTCAACCTGGCTTATGTGTTTCCACCTTTCCCTCTCCTTCCACGTCTGATTGCCAGAATCAAACAGTAGAGAGCATCAGTGATTTTGATAGCGCCTGCGTGGCCACGCAGGACTTGGTATGCAGACCTGGTGGACATGTCATCCCTTCCATCATGATCTCTGCCATTGAGACAGGACCTTCTGATTCAAGGTCCATTCAAGCATCCAAATCTAATTTCTCTGCAACTGACTGCTTGGAGATTGAACGCTTCATTCTATCAAAGCGGGGTTTCTCTGAGTCAGTCATAAATACCTTGATTCAGGCTCGAAAAGCCTGTTACCAGGAAAATTTATCATAAGATATGGCGTAAATATCTTTTTTGGTGCGAATCCAAAGGCTTCTCCTGGAGTAAAATCAGGATTCCTAGGATTTTGTCTTTTCTCCAAGAGGGATTGGAGAAAGGATTATCAGCTAGTTCCCTAAAGGGACAGATATCTGCTCTGTCTATTTTGTTGCACAAGCTTCTGGCAGATGTTCTAGACATTCGGGCTTTTTGTTAGGCTTTAGTTAGAATTAAGCCTGTGTTTAAACCTATTGCTCCGCCATGGAGTCTAAATTTAGTTCTTAGAGTTCTTCAGGGGGTTCTGTTAGAACCCATGCATTCCATAGATATTAAGCTTTTATCTTGGAAAGTTTTGTTCCTAGTTGCTATCTCTTCAGCTCGAAGAGTTTCTGAACTATCTGCATTACAGTGTGACTCTCCTTATCTTGTGTTCCATTCTGATAAGGTGGTTTTGCGTTCCAAGCCTGGGTTCCTACCTAAGGTTTTTACTAACAGGAATATCAATCAAGAAATTGTTGTTCCTTCTCTGTGTCCTAATCCTTCTTGTAAGAAGAAAACGTCTGTTGCACAACTTGGACGTGGTTCATGCTTTGAAATTTTATTTGCAGGCAACCAAAGATTTTCCTCAAACATCTTCTTTGTTTGTTGTCTATTCTGGAAAGCGTAGGGGTCAAAAGGCTACGGAGACTTCTCTTTCCTTTTGGCTGAAAAGCATCATCCGTTTGGCTTATGAGACTGCTGGACAGCAGCCTCCTGAAAGGATTACAGCTCATTCTACTAGAGCGGTAGCTTCCACATGGGCTTTTAAAAATGATGCTTCTGTTGAACAGATTTGTAAGGCTGCGACTTGGTCGTCGCTTCATGCCTTTTCAAAATTTTATAAATTTGATACTTTTGCTTCTTCTGAGGCTATTTTTGTGAGAAAGGTTTTGCAAGCAGTGGTGCCTTCCGTTTAGGTTCCTGTCTTGTCCCTCCCTTCATCCGTGTCCTAAAGCTTTGTTATTGATATCCCACAAGTTAGGATGAATCCGTGGACTCGGTACATCATGCAAAAGAAAACAAAATTTATGCTTACCTGATAAATTTCTTTCTTTTGCGATGTACCGAGTCCACGGCCCGCCCTGTCTATTCAAGACAGATTGTATTTTTTTATGTAAACTTCAGTCACCTCTGCACCTTATAGTTTATCCTTTTCTTCCTTGGTCTTCGGTCGAATGACTGGGGGGTGGAGTTAAGGGGGGAGCTATATAGACAGCTCTGCTGTGGTGTTCTCTTTGCTACTTCCTGTCAGGAATGACAATATCCCACAAGTTAGGATGAATCCGTGGACTCGGTACATCGCAAAAGAAAGAAATTTATCAGGTAAGCATAAATTTTGTTTTTCTTTAATTTTTTTTTTTTTTATTAACTTTTTATTGAGGTACAGTTCAGGCTTACAAGTATTAAACGTCAAGACATATCAGCCAATACAGAAATACATGGTTACATGTCTTCCATCTGAAACATATCAGGATAGATATATATAACATGGATTTTTTCTTTTCTACATTCTTTGCAGAAAAAAAAAAAGAAAAAAAAATATTTGCCATAAAATCTGTATACCAACTACAAGTCAAATGAGGCCACTCTTGGACCTCTCAACTATATATACAAAATGAGTCGTTACAGTTGGTAAACTGAGACAAAAGGAGACCTCTTATGGGTCTCAAATGATGAACCTTTTTTTTTTCCATAGAATAGATAACAATAAATAAAGGTTTTATAATATAAACAATATACAAAGCTTGTCTATGCAATATAAACAAAATATGAACAAATTTCCCCTGTGACACATAATAAAGTCGCTCATAAATCTTAATCCTTTTATAGTAAGCTAGGGTCACCTGTTGGCCCTCAAAATAGTACCTTTGTCATGGGAAGGATTTAAAGGGGATATAGAGACAATAATATAAAGTGTCTATAAGATACATTTTCTTTATGCTTAACTAATAAGCCGATGGGAGTATGGGGGGGGGGGAAGCATAATGTAGGGGAAACGTGTGGTAACTCAAGGACAGTAGGAGACCACTTTTGGATCTCAAATTATGAATCTTAAGTTTCATATTTTATGTAATATAGAGCCTGCTCTTATTTCTGTAGTTTAATATGTAAATCTATAAAGGTAACATTGGACTCTTCCATAAGAAATATTTTCTCGAGGTGTAAAAGAGGGGAAGAAGGGGAGCTGGCAAGTTTGTACTATAGGAGCTCATATGACTATGAGCAACACAATAATAGATAGGATATGGAAGGAAAAAAAAGGAGTTGGCCCTTCTTAATGTGAACAGTAAACAGCACATATATACATTAATTGTACAGGCTCCAACTAAGCAGAATTATTATGCGCTCAATGATAAACCTTAGTATGCCGTATTCCAATAGTATAGCATAGGGTAATTACGGTTTTAACTTCCCTCCATACATTGTTACCTTAATTTATATGTAATGCAGAGATATGGTCCCTAAGACATCATCATATTTGCGCTAATGCGTGAAATCTATCAGAGGCCAATATAATCATTTACATATGCCCATTAGTGAATAAGGGAGCTGAAGTAGGTGAAAAATTATGCAGGTAAATATACACTTGATAATGGACCATACCCCATGAAACCCAATAACCCCATAAGACCTCCATTTGTTTTTCTTTAATTAATTTTTTCTGTTCTGAATCAAGAGCAATAGAGCATGCAATTTTAAACAACATTCACAATTGAATTGACTTATATTAGCTTAGCTTATTTCTTAAACACAATTGGTAAGGCATACTCAGGGTTGCTATTTTGTGGTTGCACATGCACAGGTTAATAGGGCATTGCACACCTGACACAATGAATACATTGCACATTTACGCCTCATGCTATTTTGGATAGTTTGCCTCACCAAAATGCATTAATGATTTTTTATTGTTGCAGCACTAGCCTAGCAGCAATGATAAAGAAAACAAACTGACTTGCATTGATTGCAGCTTACAATAAAAAATGATAAAATATTTATTTCAAAATTTTTTTTTAAAAACTGACTTGCATTGCAGCATTCATCCACCATAAAGAATGACAAAATAAAATTTTTATTTAACTAAAATTAGATAAAATATTTATTTAACCTATCCTCAAAAAACCTCTCGATCCAACCTCCCCATCCAACTACCACCCTATTTCCCTACTCCCTCTTGCCTCAAAGCTTCTTGGAAAGGTAGTATATGCACGCCTTTCCCATTTCCTTACATTAAACTCCCTCCGTGACCCACTGCAATCTGGATTTCGTCCCCATCACTCCACAGAGACGGCAATTGTTAAGATTACCAACAACCTACTTACAGAAAAATCAAAAGGCCACTTCTCTCTGCTTATCCTCCTTGATCTGTCCGCAGCCTTTGATACTGTTGACCACACTCTTTTGCTCCAAACCCTTCAATCCTTCAGCATTTGTGACACAGCCCTCTCGTGGTTCACTTCCTACTTGCAGCTCCGACTCTAAAGGGTGAGCCTAATTGCTGTGGCTCTGATGCGCCTGCCGCGTGAATATGCACCACATTGTTATTGATGGGCAGAATGGTGGCATGCTAAAGCATTTCGTGGGCAAAGTTAAGGTTTCAGTAACATAGGGACAGATAGGTCTATGTCATACATTCTATTTTTAAGTAAGAAAAAAACAGGATACATCTGCAAAGTCAATGAGAAAACTTTACTAAAAGATTACCCACGTGATGTTTATAAATATTTACTGCTTTGTTTGATAAAAAAAAATAATGTTTATATAAAAAAAAAAATCATGTTTATATAAAATTAATCACATAGTTGCACTATGCAGATAAGGCATGCAATTTAAACAACTTTCCAATTTACTTTTGTCATCAAACATATGTTCGCTTAGTATTGTTTGTTGGAAACTAAACCTAGGTAAGCTCTGATGTCTAAATTGTTGAAGGCCGCCTCTTATGTTGCTGTTGGAGATAAAGTGAAACAAAATAACTGCTTGTAAATTCAATCAAAATGATTGTTAATCTCCTAGCAGTATAATTAGATAGAGGTGCAAGTCGCAATATAGGTAAGGGAGAAAGCCAATTATATTAACGCTATCTAGGGCCTAGATTTGGAGTTTGGCGTTAGCCGTGAAAACCAGCGTTAGAGGCTCCTAACGCTGATTTTAGGCTACCGCCGGTATTTGGAGTCACTCAAAATAGGGTCTAACGCTCACTTTTCAGCCGCGACTTTTCCATACCGCAGATCCCCTTACGTCAATTGCGTATCCTATCTTTTCAATGGGATCTTTCTAACTCCGGTATTTAGAGTTGTTTCTGAAGTGAGCGTTAGACATCTAACGACAAAACTCCAGCCGCAGGAAAAAAGTCAGTAGTTAAGAGCTTTCTGGGCTAACGCCGGTTTATAAAGCTCTTAACTACTGTACTCTAAAGTACACTAACACCCATAAACTACCTATGTACCCCTAAACCGAGGTCCCCCCACATCGCCGACACTCGAATACATTTTTTTAACCCCTAATCTGCCGACCGCCACCTACGTTATCCTTATGTACACCTAATCTGCTGCCCCTAACACCGCCGACCCCTATATTATATTTATTAACCCCTAATCTGCCCCCCTCAACGCCTCCACCTGCCTACACTTATTAACCCCTAATCTGCCGACTGGAGCTCACCTCTATACTAATAAATGTATTAACCCCTAAAGCTAAGTCTAACCCTAACACTAACACCCCCCTAAGTTAAATATAATTTACATCTAACGAAATTAATTATCTCTTATTAAATAAATTATTCCTATTTAAAGCTAAATACTTACCTGTAAAATAAATCCTAATATAGCTACAATATAAATTATAATTATATTGTAGCTATTTTAGGATTAATATTTATTTTACAGGTAACTTTGTATTTATTTTAACCTGGTACAATAGCTATTAAATAGTTAAGAACTATTTAATAGTTACCTAGTTAAAATAATTACAAAATTACCTGTAAAATAAAGCCTAACCTAAATTACAATTAAACCTAACACTATACTATCATTAAATTAATTAAATAAAATACCTACAATTACCTACAATTAAACCTAACACTACACTATCAATAAATAAATTAAATACAATTCCTACAAATAACTACAATGAAATAAACTAACTAAAGTACAAAAAATAAAAAAGAACTAAGTTACAAAAAATAAAAAAATATTTACAAACATAAGAAAAATATTACAACAATTTTAAACTAATTACACCTACTCTAACCCCCCTAATAAAATAACAAAGACCCCCAAAATAAAAAATGCCCTACCCTATTCTAAATTACTACAGTTCAAAGCTCTTTTACCTTACCAGCCCTGAACAGGGCCCTTTGCGGGGCATGCCCCAAAGAATTCAGCTCTTTTGCTTGTAAAAAAAAACAACATACAATACCCCCCCCCAACATTACAACCCACCACCCACATACCCCTAATCTAACCCAAACCCCCCTTAAATAAACCTAACACTAAGCCCCTGAAGATCTTCCTACCTTATCTTCACCATACCAGGTTCACCGATCCGTCCTGAAGAGCTCCTCCGATGTCCTGATCCAAGCCCAAGCGGGGGGCTGAAGAGGTCCATGATCCGGCTGAAGTCTTCATCCAAGTGGGAGCTGAAGAGGTCCATGATCCGGATGAAGTCTTCTATCAACGGCATCCTCAATCTTCTTTCTTCCGGATCCATCTTGCAGACCTCCGACGCGGAACATCCTCTTCTCCCGACGCCTACTAGCCGAATGACGGTTCCTTTAAGGGACGTCATCCAAGATGGCGTCCCTCGAATTCCGATTGGCTGATAGGATTCTATCAGCCAATCGGAATTGAAGTAGGAATATTCTGATTGGCTGATGGAATCAGCCAATCAGAATCAAGTTCAATCCGATTGGCTGATCCAATCAGCCAATCAGATTGAGCTCGCATTCTATTGGCTGATCGGAACAGCCAATAGAATGCGAGCTCAATCTGATTGGCTGATTGGATCAGCCAATCGGATTGAACTTGATTCTGATTGGCTGATTCCATCAGCAATCAGAATATTCCTACCTTAATTCCAATTGGCTGATAGAATCCTATCAGCCAATCGGAATTCGAGGGACGCCATCTTGGATGACGTCATTTAAAGGAACCGTCATTCGTCGTTCAGTCGCCGGCCAGGATGGATGTTCCGCGTTGGAGGTCTTCAGGATCCTGCCGCTCCGCTCTGGATGGATGACCATAGAAGATCCCGCTTGGATGAAGACTTCAATCGGATGGAAGACCTCTTCTGCCCCGCTTGGATGAAGACTTCAGCCGGATCATGGACCTCTTCAGCCCCCCGCTTGGGCTTGGATCAGGACATCGGAGGAGCTCTTCTGGACAGATCGTTGAACCCGGTGAGGTGAAGACAAGGTAGGAAGATCTTCAGGGGCTTAGTGTTAGGTTTATTTAAGGGGGGTTTGGGTTAGATTAGGGGTATGTGGGTGGTGGGTTGTAATGTTGGGGGGCTTGGGTATTGTATTTTTTTTTTACAGGCAAAAGAGCTGAACTTCTTGGGGCATGCCCCGCAAAGGGCCCTGTTCAGGGCTGGTAAGGTAAAAGAGCTTTGAACTTTAGTAATTTAGAATAGGGTAGGGCATTTTTTTATTTTGGGGGGCTTTGTTATTTTATTAGGGGGCTTAGAGTAGGTGTAATTAGTTTAAAATTGTTGTAATATTTTTCTTATGTTTGTAAATATTTTTTTATTTTTTGTACTTTAGTAAGTTTATTTAATTGTATTTATTTGTAGGAATTGTATTTATTTAATTGTAATATTGATAGTGTAGTGTTAGGTTCATTGTAGGTAATTGTAGGTAGTTTATTTAATTAATTTATTGATAGTGTAGTGTTAGGTTTAATTGTAACTTAGGTTAGGATTTATTTTACAGGTAAATTTGTAATTATTTTAACTATTTTAGCTATTAAATAGTTCTTAACTATTTAATAGCTATTGTACCTGGTTAAAATAAATACAAAGTTACCTGTAAAATAAATATTAATCCTAAAATAGCTATAATATAATTATAATTTATATTGTAGCTATATTAGGATTTATTTTACAGGTAAGTATTTAGCTTTAAATAGGAATAATTTATTTAATAAGAGTTAATTAATTTCGTTAGATTTAAATTATATTTAACTTAGGGGGGTGTTAGTGTTAGGGTTAGACTTAGCTTTAGGGGTTAATACATTTATTAGAATAGCAGTGAGCTCCAGTCGGCAGATTAGGGGTTAATAATTGAAGTTAGGTGTCGGCGATGTTAGGGAGGGCAGATTAGGGGTTAATACTATTTATTATAGGGTTAGTGAGGCGGATTAGGGGTTAATAACTTTATAATAATAGCGGTGCGGTCCGGTCGGCAGATTAGGGGTTAATAAGTGTAGGCAGGTGGAGGCGACGTTGTGGGGGGCAGATTAGGGGTTAATAAATATAATATAGGGGTCGGCGATGTTAGGGCAGCAGATTAGGGGTACATAGGGATAATGTAAGTAGCGGCGGTTTACGGAGCGGCAGATTAGGGGTTAATAATAAAATGCAGGGGTCAGCGATAGCGGGGGGCGGCAGATTAGGGGTTAATAAGTGTAAGGTTAGGGGTGTTTAGACTCGGGGTACATGTTAGAGTGTTAGGTGCAGACGTAGGAAGTGTTTCCGCATAGCAAACAATGGGGCTGCGTTAGGAGCTGAACGCGGCTTTTTTGCAGGTGTTAGGTATTTTTTCAGCTCAAACAGCTCCATTGTTTCCTATGGGAGAGTCGTGCACGAGCACGTTTTTGAGGCTGGCCGCTTGCGTAAGCAACTCTGGTATCGAGAGTTGAAGCTGCGTTAAATATGCTCTACGCTTCTTTTTTGGAGCCTAACGCAGCCTTTATGTGGACTCTCAATACCAGAGTTATTTTTATGGTGTGGCCAGAAAAAAGCTGGCGTTAATTTTTCGGGTCGTTACCGACAAAACTCCAAATCTAGCCGTAGGTGTATAATTTACAAAATAAAGCCGATCACGGCAAGGATATTCAAGCTTATAACATTTTAAATGTTTGTTGCCAATAATGTTAATATCACAACCAAGGTTTAAAATATATATATATATATATACACATCAGCACTTAATGAATTAATGAATTAAATGGTCAATAAAGTGAATTAGCTCGATGTATGAATACTATCGGTGCTGTGCTTTCTCCAACATTGGTGTGTCCGGTCCACGGTGTCATCCATTACTTGTGGGATATTCTCCTCCCCCACAGGGAAAGGCAAGGAGAGCACACAGCAAGAGCTGTCCATATAGTCCCTCCCAGGCTCCGCCCCCCCCAGTCATTCTCCTTGCCGCTCTGAACAAGTAGCATCTCCTCGGGGATGGTGAGGAGTTTGTGGTGTTTAGTTGTAGTTTTTTATTCTTCTATCAAGAGTTTGTTATTTTAAAATAGTGCTGGTATGTACTATTTACTCTGAAACAGAAAGAGATGAAGATTTCTGTTTGTGAGAGGATTATGATTTTAGCAGCAGTTACTAAAATCGTTTGCTGTTTCCACATAGGACTGTTGAGATGAGATAACTTCAGTTGGGGGGAACAGTTTGCAGACTTTTCTGCTCAAGGTATGACTAGCCATTTTTCTAACAAGACTGTGTAATGCTGGAAGGCTGTCATTTCCCCTCATGGGGACCGGTAAGCCATTTTCTTAGTCTCAAACAGAATAAAGGGCTTAATATGGGCTATAAAACTGGTAGACACTTTTAGGGGCTAAATTGATTGCTTTATTTAAGTATTATATGCAGTTTGAAGTTGTATTTCACACTTTTATAACATTGGGGAACGTTTTTAGCACCAGGCACTTGTTAAGACACCTTCCCAGTCAGGAAGGGCCTTTCTCTGTAGTAGGCAGAGCCTCATTTTCGCGCCATTACTGTGCAGTTAATTTTGAGTTCAGTACATGCAGCTGCATGTGTGAGGGTCTGGAATCCACTAAAAACGTTCCTAGAAGGCTTCATTTGGTATCATATACCCCCCTGGGATTGGTGAAGTTGCAGCAAAGGCTGTGGCTGGGACTGTAAGGGGGTTAAAATTAAAAACGGCTCCGGTTTCCACATTTTAAGGGTTAACAGCTTGAAAATTGGGGTGCAGTGTGTTAAGACACTGTGGTGAAAATTTGGTAAAGATTGGATAATTCCTTCCTAGTTTTTCACATATTCAGTAATAAAGTGTGCCCTGTTTAACATTTAAAGAGACAGTAACGGTTTTGTTTTAAAACGGTTTTTGTGCTTTATTAACCAGTTTAAGCCTGTTTAACATGTCTGTACCTTCAGATAGATCATGTTCTGTATGTATGGTAGCCAATGTGGTTCCCCCTTCAAATATAGTGTGATAATTGTGCCATAGCGTCCAAACAAAGTAAGGACAGTACTGTCACAAATTGTAAAGTTGCCCAGGATGATTCCTCAGATGAAGGAAGTAGACATAGTTCTACATCATCTCCTTCTGTGTCTATACCAGTTATGCCCGCGCAGGCGACCCCTAGTACTTCTAGCGCGCCAATGCTTGTTACTATACAGTAATTGACGGCAGTAATGGATAACTCCATAGCTAATATTTTATCCAAAATGCCAGCATTTCAGAGAAAGCGCGATTGCTCTGTTTTAAACACTGTAGAGCAGGAGGGCGCTGATGATAATTTTTCTGTCATACCCTCACACCAATCTGAAGTGGCAGTGAGGGAGGGTTTGTCAGATGAGGAAATTTCTGATACAGGAAGAATTTCTCAGCAGGCAGAACCTGATGTTGTGACATTTAAATTTAAATTAGAGCATCTCCGCGCATTACTTAAGGAGGTGCTATCTACTCTGGATGATTGTGACAATCTGGTCAACCCAGAAAAAATGTGCAAGATGGACAGTTCCTTGAGGTCCCGGTGCACCCTGATGCTTTTCCGATACCTAAACGGGTGGCGGACATAGTGAATAAGGAGTGGGAGAAGCCAGGCATACCTTTTGTCCCTCCTCCTATATTTAAGAAATTGTTCCCTATGGTCGACCCCAGGAAGGACACATGGCAAACAGTCCCTAAGGTCGAGGGGGAGTTTTCTACTCTAGCCAAGCGCACGACCATTCCTATTGAGGACAATTGTGCTTTCAAAGATCCTATGGATAAAAAATTGGAGGGTTTGCTTAAAAAGATTTTTGTACAGCAAGGTTACCTCCTTCAACCTATTTCGTGCATTATTCCTGTCACTACAGCAGCATGGTTCTGGTTCGAGGAACTGGAAAAGTCGCTCAGTAGGGAGACTCCGTATGAGGAAGTCATGGATAGAATTTACGCACTTAAGTTAGCTAATTCCTTTATTTTAGACGCCGCTTTGCAGTTAGCGAGGTTATCGGCAAAAAATTCAGGGTTTACAATTGTGGCGCGCAGAGCGCTCTGGCTAAGAATAAGTCCAATTTTTGTTCCTTTCGCAATTTCAGGAACGGACCGGCTTCCAACTCGGCAGCCTCTAGACAAGAGGGTAACGCTTCCCAGACTAAACCAGCTTGGAAATCAATGCAAGGCTGGAACAAGGGTAAACAGGCCAAGAAGCCTGCTGCTGCTACCAAGACAGCATGAAGAGGTAGCCCCCGATCCGGAACCAGATCTAGTAGGGGGCAGACTCTCTCTCTTTGCTCAGGCTTGGGCAAGAGATGTTCAGGATCCCTGGGCACTAGAAATAGTCTCTCAGGGTTATGTTCTAGAATTCAAGGAACTACCCCCAAGGGGAAGGTTCCACATGTCTCACTTATCTTCAAACCAAGTAAAGAGACAGGCATTCTTACATTGTGTAGAAGACCTGTTAAAGATGGGAGTGATACAACCAGTTCCAACTGTGGAACAAGGTCAGGGGTTTTACTCAAATCTGTTTGTAGTTCCCAAAAAAAAGAGGAAACTTTCAGACGAATTCTGGATTTAAAAATTCTAAACAAATTTCTCAGAGTGCCATCGTTCAAAATGGAAACTATTCGAACGATTTTACCTACAATCCAGGAGGGTCAATTTATGACTACCGTGGATCTAAAGGATGCGTATCTGCATATTCCTATCCACAAAGATCATCATCAGTTCCTAAGGTTCACCTTTCTGGATGTGGCTCTCCCATTCGGACTAGCCACTGCTCCAAGGATTTTCACAAACGTGCTCGGGTCCCTTCTAGCGGTTCTAAGACCCAGGGGCATTGCAGTGGCACCTTACTTGGACGACATCCTAATTCAAGCGTCGTCTCTTTCAAAGACAAAGGCTCACACAGACATTGTTCTAGCCTTTCTCAGATCTCACGGGTGGTAGGTGAACATAGAAAAAAGTTCCCTGTCTCCGTCAACAAGAGTCCCTTTCTTGGGAACAATAATAGATTCTTTAGAAATGAAGATTTTCCTGACAGATGTCAGAGAGTCAAAGCTTCTAAACGCTTTTCAAGTTCTTCACTCTGTTCTACGGCCTTCCATAGCTCAGTGCATGGAAGTAGTAGGGTTGATGGTTGCAGCAATGGACATAGTTCCTTTTGCGCGAATTCATCTAAGACCATTAAAACTGTGCATGCTCAAACAGTGGAATGGGGACTATACAGACTTGTCTCCAGTGATTCAAGTAGATCAGAAGACCAGAGACTCACTCCGTTGGTGGCTGACCCAGGATCACCTGTCCCAGGGAATGAGCTTCCGCAGACCAGAGTGGGTCATTGTCACGACCGACGCCAGTCTATTAGGCTGGGGCGCGGTCTGGGATTCCCTGAAAGCTCAGGGTCTATGGTCTCGGGAAGAGTCTCTTCTACCGATAAACATTCTGGAACTGAGAGCGATATTCAATGCTCTCCAGGCTTGGCCTCAACTAGCAAATGCCAGATTCATAAGATTCCAATCAGACAACATGACGACTGTTGCTTACTTCAACCATCAGGGGGGAACAAGGAGTTCCCTGGCGATGAGAGAGGTGACCAAGATCATCAAATGGGCGGAGGATCACTCCTGCCACCTGTCTGCGATCCACATCCCAGGAGTGGAAAACTGGGAGGCGGATTATCTGAGTCGTCAGACCTTTCATCCGGGGGAGTGGGAGCTCCACCCGGAGGTGTTTGCCCAGTTGACCCAATTATGAGGCATTGCAGACATGGATCTGATGGCGTCTCGTCAGAACTTCAAGGTTCCTTGCTACGGGTCCAGATCCAGGGATCCCAAGGCGACTCTAGTGGATGCATTAGTGGCGCCTTGGACTTTCAACCTAGCTTATGCGTTTCCACCGTTCCCTCTCATTCCCAGGCTGGTAGCCAGGATCAAACAGGAGAAGGCCTCGGTGATTTTGATAGCTCCTGCGTGGCCACGCAGGACTTGGTATGCAGACCTGGTGAATATGTCATCGGCTCCACCATGGAAGCTACCTTTGAGACAGGATCTTCTAGTACAAGGTCCATTCGAACATCCAAATCTAGTTTCTCTCCAGCTGACTGCTTGGAAATTGAACGCTTGATTTTGTCTAAGCGTGGGTTTTCGGATTCTGTGATAGATACTCTGGTACAAGCCAGAAAACCTGTGACTAGAAAGATTACCATAAAATATGGAAAAGATATATCTGTTGGTGTGAATCCAAGGGATTCCCATGGAGTAAGATTAAAATTCCTAGGATCCTTTCCTTTCTCCAAGAAGGTTTGGATAAGGGATTATCAGCGAGTTCTCTAAAAGGACAGATTTCTGCTTTAGCTGTCTTGTTACACAAACGACTGGCAGCTGTGCCAGATGTTCAAGCTTTTGTTCAGGCTTTGGTCAGGATCAAGCCTGTTTACAGACCCTTGACTCCTCCCTGGAGTCTAAATTTTGGTTCTTTCAGTTCTTCAAGGGGTTCCGTTTGAACCCTTACATTCCATAGATATCAAGTTGTTATCTTGGAAAGTTCTGTTTTTGGCTATTTCTTCTGCTAGAAGAGTTTCTGAATTATCTGCTCTGCAGTGTAATCCGCCCTATCTGGTGTTCCATTCAGATAAGGTTGTTTTGCGTACTAAACCTGGTTTCCTTCCAAAGGTTGTTTCCAACAAGAATATTAACCAGGAAATAGTTGTGCCTTCTTTGTGTCCGAATCCAGTTTCAAAGAAGGAACGCTTGTTACACAATTTAGATGTAGTCCGTGCTTTAAAGTTCTATTTAGAAGCAACAAAGGAATTCAGACAAACGTCTTCTCTGTTTGTCATTTATTCTGGCAAGAGGAGAGGTCAAAAAAGCTACTGCTACCTCTCTTTCCTTTTGGCTGAAAAGCATCATACGATTGGCTTACGAGACTGCCGGACGGCAGCCTCCTGAACGAATCACAGCTCACTCTACTAGGGCTGTGGCTTCCACATGGGCCTTCAAGAACGAGGCTTCTGTTGATCAGATATGTAAGGCAGCGAACTGGTCTTCTCTGCACACTTTGTCCAAATTCTACAAATTTGATACTTTTGCTTCTTCGGAGGCTATTTTTGGGAGAAAGGTTTTGCAAGCCGTGGTGCCTTCTGTTTAGGTAACCTGATTTGCTCCCTCCCTTCATCCGTGTCCTAAAGCTTTGGTATTGGTTCCCACAAGTAATGGATGACACCGTGGACCGGACACACCAATGTTGGAGAAAACAGAATTTATGCTTACCTGATAAATTACTTTCTCCAACGGTGTGTCCGGTCCACGGCCCGCCCTGGTTTTTTAATCAGGTTTGAAGAATTTCTTTCTCTATACACTACAGTCACCACGGCACCCTATAGTTTCTCCTTTTTTTCTCCTAACCGTCGGTCGAATGACTGGGGGGGCGGAGCCTGGGAGGGACTATATGGACAGCTCTTGCTGTGGTCTCTCCTTGCCTTTCCCTGTGGGGGAGGAGAATATCCCACAAGTAATGGATGACACCGTGGACCGGACACACCGTTGGAGAAAGTAATTTATCAGGTAAGCATAAATTCTGTTTTTAACATCAGTTTTATAGTTACTACAATTGGCAATGTTTTAACAAAGTACCGTTCAATGTCTTACTGACAAGTGACGTGGTTGTCAAGATAGAAAATCATAAGTGTCAACACTGCTTGTTGGTACATATATTGAGCAAAGATTTATGGGTTTAAGTTGTAAGCTAGCAAGTCTGAACCGTAATGAAAACCAGGATAGTTATGGTATGATTACCTCTAAGCATCCCCAATAGAGTTGAGTTTCAAAGTAAAAGTTATACCGGCTTATCAGTATCAGACTGCCCAGCTAACTATTAAACCCATATAAAGCTGAAAATATCGATGTAAGTAATTAAATGTAAAAACGGTTAAACGACTGAGTCCATCAAATAAAGAGTCACGCTGATTGTGCCACCAGAATGCTGCATAAAACACAGGAGTTCTCTAGACTCCTCACCAGAGCCCTAACATCTTTCGCCGCTTGTCGGCTCTTTCGAAGGGTGCGCACGCGGCGCGCAATGATGAGTTTATATAGACTTACTATCTGACCCAGTTGTCATAAAATTAAATGAGATATTGTCCTTTTATATAACTTAGTGTGATTTAAACGCTTTTTGGACTCTGGAGTGCTGTTAGTGTATACTTAGGGGGGTTATTGCTCTCCTTTCCTCTCTTTTGTAATAGTTATCATTATACATAGCACCAACCCTATATAATCTGTTTTATCACGGCTCAAGTGTTTCAAAATCTTTGAGTTTAATATTAAGTTCTTGAATTTGGGTTTCTAAGAGATCATTCTGTTTTGTCGTGCTTTATTAATATTTGCATATAAGATTGTGAGAGCACTCGGATAGTGCCTCTTCCCATTCTGTGGCTAGCCCTGGGTCACGAAACTCAAAAGCAGGAAATAACTGAATCCTCAATCCTCTCGGTATCAATTCAATATATTTTTCAAAAAATGGTGATTCCACCATAATTTATCTTGTTTGTGCATCATCTTATGTATTTCTTTGAGGGATTGATTCATTGTCTCTTCATTTTTATTGGAACTGGTAGAAGGGTTTTGAAATACTTCGTCTAGATCTGCTTGTCTTTTTTGATGTCTTGAATATCTATCTTGTTCCCATTTAGTTGACATATTTAAAAGGCAGTAAAGAGAAGAAGAATATATGTCTGAGGAGAGAGGTAACTTCAGCGGGAGAATGGCGTGCAGTTTACTCTGCTATGAGGTATGTGCAGTTACAATTTTTTCTAGAATTGGAAATGCTAGAAAATGCTGCTGATACCGGATTAATGTAAGTTAAGCCTGAATACAGTGATTTAATAGCGACTGGTATCATGCTTACTCTCAGGGGTAATACCCTTATAAAATTGCAATATAAAACGTTTGCTGGCATGTTTAATCGTTTTTATATATGCTTTGGTGATAAAACTTTATTGGGGCCTAGTTTTTTCCACATGACTGGCTTAAATTTTGCCTAGAAACAGTTTCCTGAGGCTTTCCACTATTGTAGTATGAGTGGGAGGGGCCTATTTTAGCGCCTTTTTGCGCAGTTAAAATTACAGACTGAGACATCCAGCTTTCCTCAGAAGTCCCCGGAATGCTATAGGACATCTCTAAAGGGCTCAAAGACTTTCCAAAGTCGTTTATTGGGGAAGGTAGGGCCACAGCAGAGCTGTGGCAGTTTGTTTTGACTGTTAAAAACGTTTTTTGAACTAAGGGGTTAATCATCCATTTGCAAGTGGGTGCAATGTTCTGTTAGCTTATTATACACACTGTAAAAATTTTACCTACAATCCAGGAGGGTCAATTTATGACTACCGTGGATCTAAAGGATGCGTATCTGCATATTCCTATCCACAAAGATCATCATCAGTTCCTAAGGTTCACCTTTCTGGATGTGGCTCTCCCATTCGGACTAGCCACTGCTCCAAGGATTTTCACAAACGTGCTCGGGTCCCTTCTAGCGGTTCTAAGACCCAGGGGCATTGCAGTGGCACCTTACTTGGACGACATCCTAATTCAAGCGTCGTCTCTTTCAAAGACAAAGGCTCACACAGACATTGTTCTAGCCTTTCTCAGATCTCACGGGTGGTAGGTGAACATAGAAAAAAGTTCCCTGTCTCCGTCAACAAGAGTCCCTTTCTTGGGAACAATAATAGATTCTTTAGAAATGAAGATTTTCCTGACAGATGTCAGAGAGTCAAAGCTTCTAAACGCTTTTCAAGTTCTTCACTCTGTTCTACGGCCTTCCATAGCTCAGTGCATGGAAGTAGTAGGGTTGATGGTTGCAGCAATGGACATAGTTCCTTTTGCGCGAATTCATCTAAGACCATTAAAACTGTGCATGCTCAAACAGTGGAATGGGGACTATACAGACTTGTCTCCAGTGATTCAAGTAGATCAGAAGACCAGAGACTCACTCCGTTGGTGGCTGACCCAGGATCACCTGTCCCAGGGAATGAGCTTCCGCAGACCAGAGTGGGTCATTGTCACGACCGACGCCAGTCTATTAGGCTGGGGCGCGGTCTGGGATTCCCTGAAAGCTCAGGGTCTATGGTCTCGGGAAGAGTCTCTTCTACCGATAAACATTCTGGAACTGAGAGCGATATTCAATGCTCTCCGGGCTTGGCCTCAACTAGCAAATGCCAGATTCATAAGATTCCAATCAGACAACATGACGACTGTTGCTTACTTCAACCATCAGGGGGGAACAAGGAGTTCCCTGGCGATGAGAGAGGTGACCAAGATCATCAAATGGGCGGAGGATCACTCCTGCCACCTGTCTGCGATCCACATCCCAGGAGTGGAAAACTGGGAGGCGGATTATCTGAGTCGTCAGACCTTTCATCCGGGGGAGTGGGAACTCCACCCGGAGGTGTTTGCCCAGTTGACCCAATTATGAGGCATTGCAGACATGGATCTGATGGCGTCTCGTCAGAACTTCAAGGTTCCTTGCTACGGGTCCAGATCCAGGGATCCCAAGGCGACTCTAGTGGATGCATTAGTGGCGCCTTGGACTTTCAACCTAGCTTATGCGTTTCCACCGTTCCCTCTCATTCCCAGGCTGGTAGCCAGGATCAAACAGGAGAAGGCCTCAGTGATTTTGATAGCTCCTGCGTGGCCACGCAGGACTTGGTATGCAGACCTGGTGAATATGTCATCGGCTCCACCATGGAAGCTACCTTTGAGACAGGATCTTCTAGTACAAGGTCCATTCGAACATCCAAATCTAGTTTCTCTCCAGCTGACTGCTTGGAAATTGAACGCTTGATTTTGTCTAAGCGTGGGTTTTCGGATTCTGTGATAGATACTCTGGTACAAGCCAGAAAACCTGTGACTAGAAAGATTACCATAAAATATGGAAAAGATATATCTGTTGGTGTGAATCCAAGGGATTCCCATGGAGTAAGATTAAAATTCCTAGGATCCTTTCCTTTCTCCAAGAAGGTTTGGATAAGGGATTATCAGCGAGTTCTCTAAAAGGACAGATTTCTGCTTTAGCTGTCTTGTTACACAAACGACTGGCAGCTGTGCCAGATGTTCAAGCTTTTGTTCAGGCTTTGGTCAGGATCAAGCCTGTTTACAGACCCTTGACTCCTCCCTGGAGTCTAAATTTTGGTTCTTTCAGTTCTTCAAGGGGTTCCGTTTGAACCCTTACATTCCATAGATATCAAGTTGTTATCTTGGAAAGTTCTGTTTTTGGCTATTTCTTCTGCTAGAAGAGTTTCTGAATTATCTGCTCTGCAGTGTAATCCGCCCTATCTGGTGTTCCATTCAGATAAGGTTGTTTTGCGTACTAAACCTGGTTTCCTTCCAAAGGTTGTTTCCAACAAGAATATTAACCAGGAAATAGTTGTGCCTTCTTTGTGTCCGAATCCAGTTTCAAAGAAGGAACGCTTGTTACACAATTTAGATGTAGTCCGTGCTTTAAAGTTCTATTTAGAAGCAACAAAGGAATTCAGACAAACGTCTTCTCTGTTTGTCATTTATTCTGGCAAGAGGAGAGGTCAAAAAAGCTACTGCTACCTCTCTTTCCTTTTGGCTGAAAAGCATCATACGATTGGCTTACGAGACTGCCGGACGGCAGCCTCCTGAACGAATCACAGCTCACTCTACTAGGGCTGTGGCTTCCACATGGGCCTTCAAGAACGAGGCTTCTGTTGATCAGATATGTAAGGCAGCGACCTGGTCTTCTCTGCACACTTTGTCCAAATTCTACAAATTTGATACTTTTGCTTCTTCGGAGGCTATTTTTGGGAGAAAGGTTTTGCAAGCCGTGGTGCCTTCTGTTTAGGTAACCTGATTTGCTCCCTCCCTTCATCCGTGTCCTAAAGCTTTGGTATTGGTTCCCACAAGTAATGGATGACACCGTGGACCGGACACACCAATGTTGGAGAAAACAGAATTTATGCTTACCTGATAAATTACTTTCTCCAACGGTGTGTCCGGTCCACGGCCCGCCCTGGTTTTTTAATCAGGTTTGAAGAATTTCTTTCTCTATACACTACAGTCACCACGGCACCCTATAGTTTCTCCTTTTTTTCTCCTAACCGTCGGTCGAATGACTGGGGGGGCGGAGCCTGGGAGGGACTATATGGACAGCTCTTGCTGTGGTCTCTCCTTGCCTTTCCCTGTGGGGGAGGAGAATATCCCACAAGTAATGGATGACACCGTGGACCGGACACACCGTTGGAGAAAGTAATTTATCAGGTAAGCATAAATTCTGTTTTTAACATCAGTTTTATAGTTACTACAATTGGCAATGTTTTAACAAAGTACCGTTCAATGTCTTACTGACAAGTGACGTGGTTGTCAAGATAGAAAATCATAAGTGTCAACACTGCTTGTTGGTACATATATTGAGCAAAGATTTATGGGTTTAAGTTGTAAGCTAGCAAGTCTGAACCGTAATGAAAACCAGGATAGTTATGGTATGATTACCTCTAAGCATCCCCAATAGAGTTAAGTTTCAAAGTAAAAGTTATACCGGCTTATCAGTATCAGACTGCCCAGCTAACTATTAAACCCATATAAAGCTGAAAATATCGATGTAAGTAATTAAATGTAAAAACGGTTAAACGACTGAGTCCATCAAATAAAGAGTCACGCTGATTGTGCCACCAGAATGCTGCATAAAACACAGGACTCCTCACCAGAGCCCTAACATCTTTCGCCGCTTGTCGGCTCTTTCGAAGGGTGCGCACGCGGCGCGCAATGATGAGTTTATATAGACTTACTATCTGACCCAGTTGTCATAAAATTAAATGAGATATTGTCCTTTTATATAACTTAGTGTGATTTAAACGCTTTTTGGACTCTGGAGTGCTGTTAGTGTATACTTAGGGGGGTTATTGCTCTCCTTTCCTCTCTTTTGTAATAGTTATCATTATACATAGCACCAACCCTATATAATCTGTTTTATCACGACTCAAGTGTTTCAAAATCTTTGAGTTTAATATTAAGTTCTTGAATTTGGGTTTCTAAGAGATCATTCTGTTTTGTCGTGCTTTATTAATATTTGCATATAAGATTGTGAGAGCACTCGGATAGTGCCTCTTCCCATTCTGTGGCTAGCCCTGGGTCACGAAACTCAAAAGCAGGAAATAACTGAATCCTCAATCCTCTCGGTATCAATTCAATATATTTTTCAAAAAATGGTGATTCCACCATAATTTATCTTGTTTGTGCATCATCTTATGTATTTCTTTGAGGGATTGATTCATTGTCTCTTCATTTTTATTGGAACTGGTAGAAGGGTTTTGAAATACTTCGTCTAGATCTGCTTGTCTTTTTTGATGTCTTGAATATCTATCTTGTTCCCATTTAGTTGACATATTTAAAAGGCAGTAAAGAGAAGAAGAATATATGTCTGAGGAGAGAGGTAACTTCAGCGGGAGAATGGCGTGCAGTTTACTCTGCTATGAGGTATGTGCAGTTACAATTTTTTCTAGAATTGGAAATGCTAGAAAATGCTGCTGATACCGGATTAATGTAAGTTAAGCCTGAATACAGTGATTTAATAGCGACTGGTATCATGCTTACTCTCAGGGGTAATACCCTTATAAAATTGCAATATAAAACGTTTGCTGGCATGTTTAATCGTTTTTATATATGCTTTGGTGATAAAACTTTATTGGGGCCTAGTTTTTTCCACATGGCTGGCTTAAATTTTGCCTAGAAACAGTTTCCTGAGGCTTTCCACTATTGTAGTATGAGTGGGAGGGGCCTATTTTAGCGCCTTTTTGCGCAGTTAAAATTACAGACTGAGACATCCAGCTTTCCTCAGAAGTCCCCGGAATGCTATAGGACATCTCTAAAGGGCTCAAAGACTTTCCAAAGTCGTTTATTGGGGAAGGTAGGGCCACAGCAGAGCTGTGGCAGTTTGTTTTGACTGTTAAAAACGTTTTTTGAACTAAGGGGTTAATCATCCATTTGCAAGTGGGTGCAATGTTCTGTTAGCTTATTATACACACTGTAAAAATTTCGTTTGTGTAACTGCCTTTTCTCTTGTTAAGTGTATCCAGTCCACGGATCATCCATTACTTATGGGATATTCTCCTTCCCAACAGGAAGTTGCAAGAGGATCACCCACAGCAGAGCTGCTATATAGCTCCTCCCCTCACTGCCATATCCAGTCATTCTCTTGCAAGTTGCAACTCTCTACAAAGATGGAGGTCGTGAGAGGAGAGTGGTGTTTTATACTTAGTTTATTTCTTCAATCAAAAGTTTGTTATTTTTAAATGGTACCGGAGTGTACTGTTTATCTCAGGCAGTATTTGGAAGAAGAATCTGCCTGCGTTTTCTATGATCTTAGCAGAAGTAACTAAGATCCTTTGCTGTTCTCACATATTCTGAGGAGTGAGGTAACTTCAGAGGGGGAATAGCGTGCAGGTTTTCCTGCAATAAGGTATGTGCAGTTAAAATATTTTTCTAGTGATGGAATTTGCTAGAAAATGCTGCTGATACCGTAAGTAATGTAAGTAAAGCCTTAAATGCAGTGATAGCGACTGGTAGCAGGCTTATTAATAGAGATACATACTCTTATAAAAGTGTATTTTAAAACGTTTGCTGGCATGTTTAATCGTTTTTTATATATGTTTGGTGATAAAACTTATTGGGGCCTAGTTTTTTCCACATGGCTGGCTTGATTTTTGCCTAGAAACAGTTTCCTGAAGCTTTCCACTGTTGCAATATGAGTGGGAAGGGCCTATTTTAGTGCTTTTCTGTGCAGATAAAAATACTGACAGAGACATTCAGCTTCCCTCTGCATGATACAGGACATCTCTAAAGGGCTTAAAAGGCTTCAAAGTCGTGTTTGAGGAGGGTAACAATAACAGTAGACTGTGACAGTTGTTGTGACTGTGTTTTAAAAAAACAACAAAAAAACCAAAAACGTTTTTGTCATTTATTATTCTGTTTTTGTTATTAAGGGGTTAATCATCCATTTGCAAGTGGGTGCAATGCTCTGCTGACTTGTTACATACACTGTAAACATTTTGTTAGTGTAACTGCCTTTTTTCACTGTTATTTCAAATTTGGACAAAATTTGTGTTTCTTAAAGGCGCAGTAACGTTTTTTATATTGCTTGTAAACTTGTTTTAAGTGTTTTCCAAGCTTGCTAGTCTCATTGCTAGTCAGTTTAAACATGTCTGATACAGAGGAACCTACTTGTTCATTATGTTTGAAAGCCATGGTGGAGCCCCATAGGAGAATGTGTACTAAATGTATTGATTTCACCTTAAACAGTGAAGATCAGTCTTTATCTATAAAACAATTATCACCAGAGGGTTCTGTCGAGGGGGAAGTTATGCCGACTAACTCTCCCCACGTGTCAGACCCTTCGCCTCCCGCTCAGGGGACGCACGCTAATATGGCGCCAATTACATCTGGGACGCCCATAGCGATTACCTTGCAGGACATGGCTGCAATCATGAATAATACCCTGTCAGAGGTATTATCTAGATTGCCTGAATTAAGAGGCAGGCGCGATAGCTCTGGGGTTAGGAGAGATACAGAGTGCGCAAATGCTGTAAGAGCCATGTCTGATACTGCGTCACAGTATGCAGAACATGAGGACGGAGAGCTTCATTCTGTGGGTGACATCTCTGACTCGGGGAAACCTGATTCAGAGATTTCTAATTTTAAATTTAAGCTTGAGAACCTCCGTGTATTGCTTGGGGAGGTATTAGCTGCTCTGAATGACTGTAACACAGTTGCAATTCCAGAGAAATTGTGTAGGCTGGATAGATACTATGCAGTGCCGGTGTGTACTGACGTTTTTCCTATACCTAAAAGGCTTACAGAAATTATTAGCAAGGAGTGCCCTTTTCCCCACCTCCTATATTTAGAAAAATGTTTCCAATAGACACCACTACACGGGACTTATGGGAGACGGTCCCTAAGGTGGAGGGAGCAGTTTCTACTTTAGCAAAGCATACCACTATCCCGGTTGAGGACAGTTGTGCTTTTTCAGATCCAATGGATAAAAAATTAGAGGGTTACCTTAAGAAAATGTTTATTCAACAAGGTTTTATTTTGCAGCCCCTTGCATGCATTGCGCCTGTCACTGCTACGGCGGCATTCTGGTTTGAGGCCCTGGAAGAGGCCATCCATACAGCTCCATTGGAGGAAATTATTGACAAGCTTAGAACGCTTAAGCTAGCTAACTCATTTGTTTCTGATGCCATTGTTCATTTGACTAAACTAACGGCTAAGAATTCCGGATTCGCCATCCAGGCGCGTAGGGCGCTATGGCTTAAATCCTGGTCAGCTGACGTGACTTCAAAGTCTGTTACTCAACATTCCTTTCAAGGGGCAGACCTTATTCGGGACTGGCTTGAAGGAAATTATTGGAGGCAAGGGTCATACCCTTCCTCAGGACAGGGCCAAATCAAAGGCCAAACAGTCTAATTTTCGTTCCTTTCGAAATTTCAAGGCAGGAGCAGCATCAACTTCCTCTGCTTCAAAACAAGAGGGAACTGTTGCTCATTCCAGACAGGCCTGGAAACCTAACCAGTCCTGGAACAAGGGCAAGCAGGCCAGAAAACCTGCTGCTGTACCCAAGACAGCATGAAGGAACGGCCCCCTATCCGGAAACGGATCTAGTGGGGGGCAGACTTTCTCTCTTCGCCCAGGCGTGGGCAAGAGATGTTCAGGATCCCTGGGCGTTGGAGATCATATCTCAGCGATATCTTCTGGACTTCAAAGCTTCTCCTCCACAATGGAGATTTCATCTTTCAAGGTTATCAGCAAACCAGATAAAGAAAGAGGCATTCCTAAGCTGTGTGCAAGACCTCCTAGTAATGGGAGTGATCCATTCAGTTCCGCGGACGGAACAGGGACAGGGGTTTTATTCAAATCTGTTTGTGGTTCCCAAGAAAGAGGAAACCTTCAGACCAATCTTGGATCTAAAGATCTTAAACAAATTCCTCAGAGTTCCATCATTCAAAATGGAAACTATTCGTACCATCCTACCCATGATCCAAGAGGGTCAGTACATGACCACAGTGGACTTAAAGGATGCCTACCTTCACATACCGATTCACAAAGATCATCATCGGTTCCTAAGGTTTGCCTTTCTAGACAGGCATTACCAATTTGTAATTGGTTTGGCCACAGCCCCGAGAATCTTTACAAAGGTTCTGGGCTCACTTCTGGCGGTTCTAAGACCGCGAGGCATAGCGGTGGCTCTGTATCTAGACGACATCCTGATACAGGCGTCAAGCTTTCAAATTGCCAAGTCTTATACAGAGATAGTTCTGGCATTTCTGAGGTCGCATGGGTGGAAAGTGAACGTGGAAAAGAGTTCTCTATCCCCACTCACAAGAGTCACCTTCCTAGGGACTCTTATTGATTCTGTAGAGATGAAAATTTACCTGACGGAGTCCAGGTAATCAAAACTTCTAAATGCTTGCTGTGTCCTTCATTCCATTCCACGTCCGTCAGTGGCTCAGTGCATGGAAGTAATCGGCTTAATGGTAGCGGCAATGGACATAGTGCCATTTGCGCGCCTGCATCTCAGACCGCTGCAATTATGCATGCTAAGTCAGTGGAATGGGGATTACTCAGATTTGTCCCCTCTACTAAATCTGGATCAAGAGACCAGAGATTCTCTTCTCTGGTGGCTATCTCGGGTCCATCTGTCCATGGGTATGATCTTTTGCAGGCCAGATTGGACGATTGTAACAACAGATGCCAGCCTTCTAGGTTGGGGCGCAGTCTGGAACTCCCTGAAGGCTCAGGGATCGTGGACTCAGGAGGAGAAACTCCTCCCAATAAATATTCTGGAGTTAAGAGCAATATTCAATGCTCTTCTAGCTTGGCCTCAGTTAGCAACCCTGAGGTTCATCAGATTTCAGTCGGACAACATCACGACTGTGGCTTACATCAACCATCAAGGGGGAACCAGGAGTTCCCTAGAGATGTTAGAAGTCTCAAAGATAATTCGCTAGGCAGAGTCTCACTCTTGCCATCTGTCAGCGATCCACATCCCAGGCGTAGAGAACTGGGAGGCGGATTTTCTAAGTCGTCAGACTTTTCATCCGGGGGAGTGGGAACTCCATCCGGAGGTGTTTGCTCAACTGATCCATCGTTGGGGCAAACCAGAACTGGATCTCATGGCGTCTCGCCAGAACGCCAAGCTTCCTTGTTACGGATCCAGGTCCAGGGACCCGGGAGCGACGCTGATAGATGCTCTAGCAGCTCCTTGGTTCTTCAACCTGGCTTATGTGTTTCCACCGTTTCCTCTGCTCCCTCGACTGATTGCCAAAATCAAGCAGGAGAGAGCATTGGTGATTCTGATAGCGCCTACGTGGCGTGGCCACGCAGGACCTGATATGCAGACCTAGTGGACATGTCATCCTTTCCACCATGGACTCTGCCTCTGAGGCAGGACCTTCTAATACAAGGTCCTTTCAATCATCCAAATCTAATTTCTCTGAGACTGACTGCATGGAGATTGAACGCTTGATCCTATCAAGGCGTGGCTTCTCCGAGTCAGTCATTGATACCTTAATACAGGCAGGAAAGCCTGTCACCAGGAAAATCTACCATAAGATATGGCGTAAATATCTTTATTGGTGTGAATCCAAGAATTACTCATGGAGTAAGGTTAGGATTCCTAGGATATTGTCCTTTCTCCAAGAGGGTTTGGACAAAGGATTATCAGCTTGTTCTTTAAAAGGACAGATTTCTGCTCTGTCTATTCTTTTGCACAAGCGTCTGGCAGAGGTTCCAGACGTCCAGGCTTTTTGTCAGGCTTTGGTTAGAAATAAGCCTGTGTTTAAAACTGTTGCTCCCCCGTGGAGCTTAAACTTGGTTCTTAAAGTTCTTCAAGGAGTTCCGTTTGAACCCCTTCATTCCATTGATATTAAACTTTTATCTTGGAAAGTTCTGTTTTTGATGGCTATTTCCTCGGCTCGAAGAGTCTCTGAGCTATCTGCCTTACAATGTGATTCTCCTTATCTGATTTTTCATGCAGATAAGGTAGTTCTGCATACCAAACCTTTGTTTTTACCTAAGGTGGTTTCTAACAAGAATATCAATCAAGAGATTGTTGTTCCATCATTGTGTCCTAATCCTTCTTCGAAGAAGGAACGTCTCTTACATAATCTGGACGTAGTCCGTGCCTTGAAGTTTTACTTACAAGCTACTAAAGATTTTCGCCAAACATCTACCCTGTTTGTCGTTTACTCTGGACAGAGGAGAGGTCAAAAAGCTTCGGCAACCTCTCTTTCCTTTTGGCTTCAGAGCATAATTCGCTTAGCCTATGAGACTGCTGGACAGCAGCCCCCTGAAAGGATTACAGCTCATTCTACTAGAGTTGTGGCTTCCACCTGGGCCTTTAAAAATGAGGCCTCTGTTGAACAGATTTGCAAGGCTGCGACTTGGTCTTCGCTTCACACCTTTTCAAAATTTTACAAATTTGATACTTTTGCTTCTTCGGAGGCTGTTTTTGGGAGAAAGGTTCTTCAGGCAGTGGTTCCTTCCGTTTAATCCTGCCTTGTCCCTCCCATCATCCGTGTACTTTAGCTTTGGTTTTGGTATCCCATAAGTAATGGATGACCCGTGGACTGGATACACTTAACAAGAGAAAACATAATTTATGCTTACCTGATAAATTTATTTCTCTTGTAGTGTATCCAGTCCACGGCCCGCCCTGTCCTTTTAAGGCAGGTCTAAATTTTAATTAAACTACAGTCACCACTGCACCCTATGGTTTCTCCTTTCTCGTCTTGTTTCGGTCGAATGACTGGATATGGCAGTGAGGGGAGGAGCTATATAGCAGCTCTGCTGTGGGTGATCCTCTTGCAACTTCCTGTTGGGAAGGAGAATATCCCATAAGTAATGGATGATCCGTGGACTGGATACACTACAAGAGAAATAAATTTATCAGATAAGCATAAATTATGTTTTTTCACTTAGCAACGTATAAGCTGTGCTTCTTTGCACAGAGTAATAAGTTAACAACGTTACTATATCTATTAAAATAGGCAGGAGGTGTAGTATTGTATAAAGTGATTCGCTCAGATGATAGTGTATTCAAACATAAGATATAAGTATATGAGGGGAATATGGAATCCCAAGTGAAAACTCAATCGATATGAATGAACACTTATAACATACAAACATAGCTATTGTAAACACCCAAAATAGCCAAAAATTATCAGAGGTACATTAGAGTATTATACTTCCCACATCTAATAATCTGCTATTTATTATATCATTTTTTCCTATATCTCTAATAGCGTTAATGGACTTTAATTATTGGCCCATATAACATGGGAGCTGTCTGGACAATCAGCCAATTACAACGGAATACCAAAGGAAAGCGTCAGCCCAATGAGAAACTGAGAAGCTAAGGGCGCGCTTTTCCTAGAACTTTTAACCTACCAGCCATCGGAACAAACACATCCTCTTGTGAAAGTCAAGCCGGAGCTTTACAGAAATTATTACTAAGGAATGGGATAGACCAGGTGTGCCATTCTCTTCCCCTCCTATTTTTAGAAAAAATGTTTCCAATAGACGCCACCACACGGGACTTATGGCAGACAGTCCCTAAGGTGGAGGGAGCAGTTTCTACTCTAGCAAAGCGTACTACTATCCCTGTCGAGGACAGTTGTGCTTTTTTAGATCCAATGGATAAGAAATTAGAAGGTTACCTTTAGAAAATGTTTATTCAACAAGGTTTTATCCTACAGCCCCTTGCATGCATTGCTCCTGTCACTGCTGCTGCGGCGTTCTGGTTTGAGTCTCTGGAAGAGGCTTTACAGGTAGCGACTCCATTGGATGACATACTTTGCAAGCTTAGGGCACTTAAGCTAGCCAATTTTTTTTTTGTTTCTGATGCCATTGTTCATTTGACTAAACTAACGGCTAAGATTTCTGGTTTTGCTATACAGGCGTGCAGGGCGCTATGGCTTAAATCATGGTCAGCTGACGTGACTTCAAAATCTAAGCTACTTAACATTCCCTTCAAGGGGCAGACCCTATTCGGGCCTGGTTTGAAGGAGATTATTGCTGATATCACTGGAGGAAAAGGTCATGCCCTTCCTAATTTTCGTGCCTTTCGAAACTTCAAGGCAGGTGTGGCATCAACTTCCTCTAATGCAAAACAAGAGGGAACTTTTGCTCAGTCCAAGACGGTCTGGAGACCAAACCAGACCTGGAACAAAGGTAAACAAGCCAAAAAGCCTGCTGCTGCCTCTAAGACAGCATGAAGGAGCAGCCCCCTAACCGGTAACGGATCTAGTAGGGGGCAGACTTTCACTCTTTGCCCAGGCGTGGGCAAGAGATGTCCAGGATCCCTGGGCGCTGGAAATGATATCCCAGGGATATCTTCTGGACTTCAAAGCTTCCCCCCAAAAAGGGAGATTTCACCTTTCACAATTATCTGCCAACCAGATAAAGAGAGAGGCATTCTTACACTGTGTACGAGACCTCCTAGTTATGGGAGTGATCCATCCAGTTCCAAAGGAGGAACAGGGACAGGGTTTTTACTCAAATCTGTTTGTGGTTCCCAAAAAAGAGGGAACCTTCAGACCAATTTTGGATCTAAAGATCTTAGACAAATTCCTCAGAGTTCCATCATTCAAGATGGAGACTATTCGTACCATCCTACCTATGATCCAGGAGGGTCAATATATGACTACAGTGGATTTAAAGGATGCTTATCTTCACATTCCGATACACAAAGATCATCATCGGTTTCTCAGGTTTGCCTTTCTAGACAGGCATTACCAATTTGTAGCCCTTCCTTTTGGATTAGCTACAGCCCCAAGAATCTTTACGGAGGTTCTGGGGTCGCTTCTGGCGGTCCTAAGACCGCGGGGCATATCAGTGGCCCCTTATTTAGACGACATCCTGATACAGGCGTCAAACTTCCAAATTGCCAAGTCTCATACGGAAATAGTACTGGCATTTCTGAGATCGCATGGGTGGAAAGTGAACGAGGAAAAGAGTTCTCTATCCCCACTCACAAGAGTTTCCTTCCTAGGGACTCTGATAGATTCTGTAGAGTCCAGGTTATCATAGCTTCTAAATTCCTGCCATGTTCTTCATTCCATTCCGCGCCCTTCGGTGGCTCAGTGCATGGAAGTAATCGGCTTAATGGTAGTGACAATGGACATAGTGCCGTTTGCACGCTTACATCTCAGACCGCTGCAACTATGCATGCTCAGTAAGTGGAACGGGGATTACACAGATTTGTCCCCTCTACTAAATCTGCATCAAGAGTCCAGGGATTCTCTTCTCTGGTGGCTTTCTCGGGTCCATCTGTCCAAAGGTATGACCTTTCGCAGGCCAGATTGGACAATTGTAACAACAGATGTCAGCCTTCTAGGTTGGGGTGCAGTCTGGAACTCCCTGAAGGCTCAAGGATCGTGGACTCAGGGAAGACACTCCTTCCAATAAATATTCTGGAACTAAGAGCGATATTCAATGCTCTTCTGGTTTGGCCTCAGTTAGCAACTCTAAGGTACATCAGATTTCAGTCGGACAACATCACGACTGTGGCTTACATCAACCATCAAGGGGGAACAAGAAGTTCCCTAGCGATGTTAGAAGTCTCAAATATAATTCGCTGGGCAGAGATTCACTCTTGCCACCTATCAGCTATCCATATCCCAGGTGTAGAGAACTGGGAGGCGGATTTTCTAAGTCGTCAGACTTTTCATCCGGGAGAGTGGGAACTCCATCCGGAGGCGTTTGCCCAATTGATTCATCGTTGAGGCAAACCAGAACTGGATCTCATGGCGTCTCGCCAGAACCCCAAGCTTCCACCGTTTCCTCTGCTTCCTCGACTGATTGCCAAGGTCAAGCAGGAGAGAGCATCAGTGATTTTGATAGCGCCTGTGTGGCCACGCAGGACCTGGTATGCAGATCCGGTGGACATGTCATCCTTTCCACCATGGACTCTGCCTCTGAGACTGACTTCCTGGAGATTGAACGCTTGATTTCTCTTGTTAAGTGTATCCAGTCCACCGATCATCCATTACTTGTGGGATATTCTCCTTCCCAACAGGAAGTTGCAAGAGGATCACCCACAGCAGAGCTGCTATATAGCTCCTCCCCTCACTGCCATATCCAGTCATTCTCTTGCAAGTTGCAACTCTCTACAAAGATGGAGGTCGTGAGAGGAGAGTGGTGTTTTATACTTAGTTTATTTCTACAATCAAAAGTTTGTTATTTTTAAATGGTGCCGTAGTGTACTGTTTATCTCAGGCAGTATTTGGAAGAAGAATCTGCCTGCGTTTTCTATGATCTTAGCAGAAGTAACTAAGATCCATGGCTGTTCTCACATATTCTGAGGAGTGAGGTAACTTCAGAGGGGGAATAGCATGCAGGTTTTCCTTCAATAAAGTATGTGCAGTTATATTTTTCTAGGGATGGAATTTGCTAGAAAATGCTGCTAATACCGGATTAATGTAAGTAAAGCCTTAAATGCAGTGATAGCGACTGGTATCAGGCTTATTAATAGAGATACATACTCTTATAAAAATGTAATATAAAACGTTTGCTGGCATGTTTAATCGTTTTTTATATGTGTTTGGTGATAAAACGTATTGGGGCCTAGTTTTTTCCACATGGCTGGCTTGAATTTTGCCTAGAAACAGTTTCCTGAAGCTCTCCACTGTTGTAATATGAGTGGGAGGGGCCTATTTTAGCGCTTTTTTGCGCAGCAAAAATTACAGACACAGACATCCAGTTTCTTCCTGCATGATCCAGGACATCTCTGGAGGGCTCAAAAGGCTTCAAAGTCGTATTTGAGGGAGGTTAAAAGCCACAGTAGAGCTGTGGCAGTTGTGACTGTTTAAAAAACGTTTTTGTCATTTATTATTCCCTTTTTTTAATTAAAGGGTTAATCATCCATTTGCAAGTGGGTGCAATGCTCTGCTAACTTGTTACATACACTGTAAAAATTTCGTTAGTGTAACTGCCTTTTTTCACTGTTAAAGGCGCAGTAACGTTTTTTATATTGCTTGTAAACTTGTTTAAAGTGTTTTCCAAGCTTGCTAGTCTCATTGCTAGTCTGTTTAAACATGTCTGACACAGAGGAAACTACTTGTTCATTTGACTAAACTAACGGCTAAGAATTCCGGATTCGCCATCCAGGCGCGTAGGGCGCTATGGCTTAAATCCTGGTCAGCTGACGTGACTTCAAAGTCTAAGTTACTCAACATTCCTTTCAAGGGGCAGACCTTATTCGGGCCTGGCTTGAAGGAAATTATTGCTGACATTACTGGAGGTAAGGGTCATACCCTTCCTCAGGACCGGGCCAAATCAAAGGCCAAACAGTCTAATTTTCGTGCCTTTCGAAATTTCAAGGCAGGAGCAGCGTCAACTTCCTCTGCTTCAAAACAAGAGGGAACTGTTGCTCATTCCAGACAGGCCTGGAAACCTAACCAGTCCTGGAACAAGGGCAAGCAGGCCAGAAAGCCTGCTGCTGCCCCCAAGACAGCATGAAGGAACGGCCCCCTATCCGGAAACGGATCTAGTAGGGGGCAGACTTTCTCTCTTCGCCCAGGCGTGGGCAAGAGATGTTCAGGATCCCTGGGTGTTGGAGATCATATCTCAGGGATATCTTCTGGACTTCAAAGCTTCTCCTCCACAATGGAGATTTCATCTTTCAAGGTTATCAGCAAACCAGATAAAGAAAGAGGCATTCCTAAACTGTGTGCAAGACCTCCTAGTAATGGGAGTGATCCATCCAGTTCCGCGGTCGGAACAAGGACAGGGTTTTTATTCAAATCTGTTTGTGGTTCCCAAGAAAGAGGGAACCTTCAGACCAATTTTGGATCTAAAGATCTTAAACAAATTCCTCAGAGTTCCATCATTCAAAATGGAAACTATTCGGACCATCCTACCCATGATCCAAGAGGGTCAGTACATGACCACAGTGGACTTAAAGGATGCCTACCTTCACATACCGATTCACAAAGATCATCATCGGTTCCTAAGGTTTGCCTTTCTAGACAGGCATTACCAATTTGTAGCTCTTCCCTTCGGGTTGGCTACAGCCCCGAGAATTTTTACAAAGGTTCTGGGTTCACTTCTGGCGGTTCTAAGACCGCGAGGCATAGCGGTGGCTCCTTATCTAGACGACTTCCTGATACAGGCGTCAAGCTTTCAAATTGCTAAGTATTATACAGAGATAGTTCTGGCATTTCTGAGGTCGCATGGGTGGAAAGTGAACGAGGAAAAGAGTTCTCTATCCCCACTCACAAGAGTCTCCTTCCTAGGGACTCTTATAGATTCTGTAGAGATGAAAATTTACCTGACGGAGGCCAGGTTATCAAAACTTCTAAATGCTTGCCGTGTCCTTCATTCCATTCCACGCCCGTCAGTGGCTCAGTGCATGGAAGTAATCGGCTTAATGGTAGCGGCAATGGACATAGTGCCATTTGCGCGCCTGCATCTGAGACCGCTGAAATTATGCATGCTAAATCAGTGGAATGGGGATTACTCAGATTTGTCCCCTCTACTAAATCTGGATCAAGAGACCAGAGATTCTCTTCTCTGGTGGCTATCTCGGGTCCATCTGTCCAAGGGTATGTCCTTTCGCAGGCCAGATTGGACGACTGCAACAACAGATGCCAGCCTTCTAGGTTGGGGTGCAGTCTGGAACTCCCTGAAGGCTCAGGGATCGTGGACTCAGGAGGAGAAACTTCTCCCAATAAATATTCTGGAGTTAAGAGCAATATTCAATGCTCTTCTGGCTTGGCCTCAGTTAGCAACACTGAGGTTCATCAGATTTCAGTCGGACAACATCACAACTGTGGCTTACATCAACCATCAAGGGGGAACCAGGAGTTCCCTAGCGATGTTAGAAGTCTCAAAGATAATTCGCTGGGCAGAGACTCACTCTTGCCACCTGTCAGCGATCCATATCCCAGGCGTAGAGAACTGGGAGGCGGATTTTCTAAGTCATCAGACTTTTCATCCGGGGGAGTGGGAACTCCATCCGGAGGTGTTTGCTCAATTGATTCATTGTTGGGGCAAACCAGAGTTGGATCTCATGGCGTCTCGCCAGAACGCCAAGCTTCCTTGTTACGGATCCAGGTCCAGGGACCCAGAAGCGACGCTTATAGATGCTCTAGCAGCGCCTTGGTTCTTCAACCTGGCTTATGTGTTTCCACCGTTTCCTCTGCTCCCTCGACTGATTGCCAAGATCAAACAGGAGAGAGCATCAGTGATTCTGATAGCGCCTGCGTGGCCACGCAGGACCTGGTATGCAGACCTAGTGGACATGTCATCCTTTCCACCATGGACTCTGCCTCTGAGACAAGACCTTCTAATACAAGGTCCTTTCAATCATCCAAATCTAATTTCTCTGAGACTGACTGCTTGGAGATTGAATGCTTGATTCTATCAAAGCGTGGCTTCTCCGAGTCAGTCATTGATACCTTAATACAGGCACGAAAGCCTGTCACCAGGAAAATCTACCACAAGATATGGCGTAAATATCTTTATTGGTGTGAATCCAAGAATTACTCATGGAGTAAGGTTAGGATTCCTAGGATATTGTCCTTTTTCCAAGAGGGTTTGGACAAAGGATTATCAGCTAGTTCCTTAAAGTGACAGATTTCTGCTCTGCCTGTTCTTTTGCACAAGCGTCTGGCAGAGGTTCCAGACGTCCAGGCATTTTGTCAGGCTTTGGTTAGAATTAAGCCTGTGTTTAAACCTGTTGCTCCCCCATGGAGCTTAAACTTGGTTCTTAAAGTTCTTCAAGGAGTTCCGTTTGAACCCCTTCATTCCATTGATATTAAACTTTTATCCTGGAAAGTTCTTTTTTTGATGGCTATTTCCTCGGCTCGGAGAGTCTCTGAGTTATTTGCCTTACAATGCGATTCTCCTTATCTGATTTTTCATGCAGATAAGGTAGTTCTGCGGACCAAACCTAGGTTTTTACCTAAGGTGGTTTCTAACAAGAATATCAATCAAGAGATTGTTGTTCCATCATTGTGTCCTAATCCTTCTTCAAAGAAGGAACGTCTTTGACATAATTTGGACGTAGTCCGTGCCTTGAAATTTTACTTACAAGCTACTAAAGATTTTCGTCAAACATCTACCCTGTTTGTCGTTTACTCTGGACAGAGGAGAGGTCAAAAAGCTTCGGCAACCTCTCTTTCCTTTTGGCTTCGGAGCATAATACGCCTAGCCTATGAGACTGCTGGACAGCAGCCCCCTGAAAGGATTACAGCTAGAGCTGTGAGCTAGAGCTGTGGCTTCCACCTGGGCCTTTAAAAATGAGGCCTCTGTTGAACAGATTTGCAAGGCCGCGACTTGGTCTTCGCTTCACACCTTTTCAAAATTTTACAAATTTGATACTTTTGCTTCTTAGCAGGCTGTTTTTGGGAGAAAGGTTCTTCAGGCAGTGGTCCCTTCCGCTTAATCTCTGCCTTGTCCCTCCCATCATCCGTGTACTTTAGCTTTGGTATTGGTATCCCACAAGTAATGGATGATCCGTGGACTGGATACACTTAACAAGAGAAAACATAATTTATGCTTACCTGCTAAATTTATTTCTCTTGTAGTGTATCCAGTCCACGGCCCGCCCTGTCATTTTAAGGCAGGTCTAAATTTTAACTAAACTACAGTCACCACTGCCACCCTATGGTTTCTCCTTTCTCTGTTTGTTTCGGTCGAATGACTGGATATGGCAGTGAGGGGAGGAGCTATATAGCAGCTCTGCTGTGGATGATCCTCTTGCAACTTCCTGTTGGGAAGGAGAATATCCCACAAGTAATGGATGATCCGTGGACTGGATACACTACAAGAGAAATAAATTTATCAGGTAAGCATAAATTATGTTTTTATCAAAGCGTGGCTTCTCCGAGTCAGTCATTGATACCTTAATACAGACACGAAAGCCTGTTACCAGGAAAATTTACCATAAGATATAGCGTAAATATCTTTATTGGTGTGAATCCAAAGGTTACTCATGGAGTAAGGTCAGGATTCTCAGAATATTATCCTTTCTTCAAGATGGTTTGGAAAAAGGATTGTCAGCTAGTTCCTTAAAAGGACAGATTTCTGCTCTGTCTATTCTTTTGCACAAGCGTCTGACAGATGTTCCAGACGTTCAGGCATTTTGTCAGGCTTTGGTTAGAATCAAGCCTGTGTTTAAACCTGTTGCTCCTCCATGGAGCTTAAATTTGGTTCTTAAGGTTCTTCAAGGAGTTCCGTTTGAACCTCTTCATTCCATAGATATCAAACTTTTATCTTGGAAAGTTCTTTTTTTGGTAGCTATTTCCTCTGCTCGTAGAATCTCCGAGTTATCTGCTTTACAATGTGATTCTCCTTATCTGATCTTCCATACGGATAAGGTAGTCCTGCGTACCAAACCTGGGTTTTTACCTAAGGTGGTATCTAACAAGAATATCAATCAAGAAATTGTTTTTCCATCCTTGTGTCCTAATCCTCCTTCAAAGAAGGAACGTCTATTGCACAATCTGGACGTGGTTCGTTCTTTAAAGTTTTACTTACAAGCTACTAAAGATTTTCGTCAAACATCTTCTTTGTTTGTTGTCTACTCTGGACAGAGGAGAGGTCAAAAGGCTTCGGCAACCTCTCTTTCTTTTTGGCTAAGAAGCATAATCCGCTTAGCCTATGAGACTGCTGGACAGCAGTCTCCTGAAAGGATTACAGCTCATTCTACTGTGGCTTCCACTTGGGCCTTTAAAAATGAGGCTTCTGTTGAACAGATTTGCAAGGCGGCGACTTGGTCTTCGCTTCATACTTTTTCCAAATTCTACAAATTTGATACTTTTGCTTCTTCGGAGGCTATTTTTGGGAGAAAGGTTTTACAGGCAGTGGTACCTTCCGTTTAAGTACCTGCCTTGTCCCTCCCTTCATCCGTGTACTTTAGCTTTGGTATTGGTATCCCACAAGTAATGGATGATCCGTGGACTGGATACACCTTACAAGAGAAAACACAATTTATGCTTACCTGATAAATGTATTTCTCTTGTGGTGTATCCAGTCCACGGCCCGCCCTGTCATTTTAAGGCAGGTAATTTTTTCATTTAAACTACAGTCACCACTGCACCCTATGGTTTCTCCTTTCTCTGCGTGTTTTCGGTCGAATGACTGGATATGGTAGTTAGGGGAGGAGCTATATAACAGCTCTGCTGTGGGTGTCCTCTTGCAACTTCCTGTTGGAAATGAGAATATCCCACAAGTAATGGATGATCCGTGGACTGGATACACCACAAGAGAAATAAATTTATCAGGTAAGCATAAATTGTGTTTTTTTTACAAAAAAAAAAAAAAAAGAGGAGCTCTGGAAATAATGTAGAGCTATAGACTAAACATCATCAAAGCTTGGTGATTATAGGACTTTATTATTACCCCCTAGCTTTTTACTTGAGAGGATTCATGTGAAGACAACTAGCATGCAATAGGTTGCTACAAAGTTTTTTCTTTGATTCAAAGGTTGCACAGTGATATTAAATTGTAAACCTTCTCTCTGGAACACCAAATACTAGAGGTCAACGGAGATAAGGGCATGTTTATTGTTGTAACAGTTTATTTTAAAAAATTAATAAAAATTATTCAAACATAATTAAACAGGTACAACGTTTTAGGAAATAAAGGAGATGGTTTTATTTATAGGATAAAGCAATGTAGAGATATGCAATTAGATAAGACAAAGTCTATAGGTTGTAGTATAAGGCAGGAATACAGTTCTTTGTAATAACAGGCAGGAATGCAGAGCTTTGTAATAACAAACAGGATATTTGCATATGCTGTAGACTGGAACTGTGTAATATCACTCAGGAAAGCAGAGCTTTGTAATAACAAGCAGAATAGTTGCATATGCTGTAGAACTGGAACTGTGTAGTATCAGGCAGGAAAGCAGTGCTTGTATAACAGACAGGATACTTGCATATGCTGAAGACTGGAACTGTGTAATAACACACAGGAATGCAGGGCCTTGTAATAACAAGCAGGATACTTGCATATGCTGTAGACGGGACACAGTTGTAACAAACTGGAAACTTGCATAAACTGCAAACTGGTACTTTAAGGAAACTTGCATAAACTGCAAACTGGTACTTTAAGGAAATTTGCATAAACTGCAAACTGGTACTTTGTAGAAACAAACAGGAAACTTGCATAAACTGCAAATTGGAACTTTGTAGAAATAAAGAGGATATTTGCATAGACTGCAATTTGGAACTTTGTAGAAACAAACAGGATATTTGCATAGACTGCAATTTGGAACTTTGTAAAAACAAACAGGATATTTGCATAGACTGCAATTGCAACTTTGTAGTAACAAACAGGATATTTGCATAGGCTGCAATTTGGAACTTTGTAGGAGCAAACAGGATTTTTGCATAGACTGCAATTTTGAACTTTGTAGAAACAAACAGGATATTTGCATAGACTGCAATTTGGAACTTTGTAGAAACAAACAGGATATTTGCATAGACTGCAATTGGAACTTTGTAGAATCAGGAAACAAGCAAGCAAAAATACCTGAGTCAGTCCTTAGGAAAGAGAGTTTTAGGCAAGATCAATTGCCAGGAAATCAGTCCCAAAATGAAACACAGTGCCAAGGGATTATCCAGAAGAGTAGTCAGTAATTGAAGCAGAAATCAGGAACCAGGAAATCCAACAAATCTGTATTTCAGACAGGAGCAGAGAGTCTTTCAGAGTATCACTCTTAATGTCAAGGCACAGAATTGCAAACAAACCTCCCAGATTTAGCAGGCTGCTGATTAAATGATTTGTTTCAGCTGGCAAGCAGGTGGAGCCAGAGAGCCAAAGTTGCAGCAAACAGTAAAACACAATATTCTTTTCCTGTGATCAAGCCATCTGGTGGCATAGTGGTAAAACAGGCTGGGAAAGAACAGCAGCAGAAATAGAGACAGGTCCCAGGTTCAATTCCAGGCCGAACCATGACAGTACCCCCTCCTCAAGGACAACCTCTGGGCGGACCCAGCATTCTCGTATAGCATCAGATCTTTAATACATACCAGAGTGCCATCAGAGGCATATGTACAATTAGGGGGTATTTTCTTTTTTGAAGGGCTCTTCAGAAGAGTATTCTGGAGACTGGAATTAGTATAGAGGGCCCCAACAGGACTGATCTTTGGTTTCTGTGCAGTTCTAGGCTTGTAGGTTCTGGAGAGGTGGGTCTGAGGTAGAGGTGGTAAAGGACCTTTTGACCGAACAGCAGTTTGAAGCACTGTCCCTCCAGTGTCAGAATCAGTATCATCTTCAATGGTTGAATAGTTAGACATTTCCTCTGGAAGGCACAAAGATAAGAATGTAGCTGGATCTGGTAGGAAAATCCCTGGGTTCATAGTTCTAGGATTCTGTGGATGACATGTTAGTGCTTCACAGGAATCAGAGTCTTTGGAAGGTGCAGTCCTACGCTGATCAAATTGGGGATGTAAAATAGAACCCATGCAGAGCTCACCTCCAGAGGAATCCGAAGTGGGATAACAGTTTGACTTCCTCTCTGTAGCCTGTCCATTTGATGACTCAGGATTTAGAGGTGGAGACCGCGGAACAGACTTCTTAGGTGGTCTCACTGGACAAAAGGAAATTACATGCCCAGTTGCTCCACAATAGAAACATAAGCCATTATTTCTCCTTCTGGCCATTTCATCAGTGGTAAGAGGGGTTGAAATCCTCCTTTTGATTGACAAGGATACAGCCTTTGGGGTAGTGGGCACAGGAGTAGGAGTGCCAAAGCCAAAACATTTTTTATTGAAAAAGTCTTTCAGGCTATCCTGTAAAGTCTGGAATCCCGCAGTGAAATCTTGGATAAGTGACTTCAATGCATCCGGAAGAGATTTTAGAAGTTGGTTAAGTTGTAGTAGATGAGAGTCCACAGACAAAATTCTCTCTGACACTTCAGCAAAGAGTAAATCACCTCTGCAAGCTCCAATTTATGGCCTTGACATTCTGTCATACTCTGCACGGGAGCAGGTTCAGGAGTAAGGAGCTGTTGTGCAGAGGTGTCAGGTTTTGGGGTTAATGTTGTGTTTTGTCTGCGTGAGTCTTTCCTTTTAGGCATAATTAATCAGGTACAACATTTTAGGAAATAAAGGAGATGGTTTTATTTATAGGATAAAGCAATGTAGAGATATGCAATTAGATAAGACAAAGTCTATAGGTTGTAGTATAAGGCAGGAATACAGTTCTTTGTAATAACAGGCAGGAATGCAGGGCTTTGTAATAACAAACAGGATATTTGCATATGCTGTAGACTGGAACTGTGTAATATCACTATAAACTGCAAACTGGTACTTTAAGGAAAGTTGCATAAACTGCAAACTGGTACTTTAAGGAAATTTGCATAAACTGCAAACTGGTACTTTGTAGAAACAAACAGGAAACTTGCATAAACTGCAAATTGGAATTTTGTAGAAACAAAGAGGATACTTGCATAAACTGCAAATTGGAACTTTGTAGAAACAAACAGGATATTTGCATAGACTGCAATTTGGAACTTTGTAGAAACAAACAGGATATTTGCATAGACTGCAATTTGGAACTTTGTAGAAACAAACAGGATATTTGCATAGACTGCAATTTGGAACTTTGTAGAAACAAACAGGATATTTGCATAGACTGCAATTCGGAACTTTGTAGAAACAAACAGGATATTTGCATAGATTGCAATTGGAACTTTGTAGTAACAAACATGATATTTGCATAGACTGCCATTTGGAACTTTGTAGAAACAAACAGGATATTTGCATAGACTGCAATTTGGAACTTTGTAGAAACAAACAGGATATTTGCATAGACTGCAATTTGGAACTTTGTAGTATCAGGAAACAAGCAAGCAAAAGTACCTGAGTCAGTCCTTGGGAAAGAGAGTTTTTGGCAAGATCAATTGCCAGGAAATCAGTCCCAAAATGAAACACAGTGCCAAGGGATTATCCAGAAGAGTAGTCAGTAATTGAAGCAGAAACCAGGAAATCCAACAAATTTGTATTTCACACAGGATACAGGAGCATAGAGTCTTTCAGAGTATCACTCTTAATGTCAAGGCACAGAATTGCAAACAAACCTGCTGCTGATTAAATGATTTGTTTCAGCTGGCACGCAGGTGGAGCCAGAGAGCCAAAGTTGCAGCAAACAGAAAAACACAATATTCTTTTCCTGTGATCAAGCCATCTGGTGGCATAGTGGTAAAACAACAGGCTGGGAAAGAACAGCAGCAGAAATAGAGACAGGTCCCAGTTTCAATTCCAGGCCGAACCATGACAACAACTGTTACAAAAAATTGAGTTACAACTCATCACATGAATATCTACAAGAGTATGCAAATATTATAGTTACAGACAAAAATAATGGACTTTTAACTCCCAAGGAAATGAAATTCTTGAAGGTGACTAACCCAACAGTCTCTACATTTTACCAAAAATTCACAAAGATCTACAACATCCGCCAGGTCGCCTGATAGTCTCTGGCATTAACTGTTTGACTGAAAAAGCCAGCCAATTTGTTGACCACAGACTGAGGCAATATTTACCTCAATTACCATCATATGTTAAGGATACTACAGATGTCCTTAATCAACTGGATAATATCTATGTTGACAAAGATACCTGGCTAGTTACGGCAGATGTCGAGTCACTGTATACTAGTATACATCATCATTTGGGACAATCAAAAGTTTTCTACACATGGGATCAGAAGAAGAAAATGAACATGATGAATTTATTCTGAATCTTTTGAGCTTTGTATTAAATCATAATTTCTTTACTTTTGATCATGCCTTCTACCTCCAAGTGAGAGGGACCGCTATGGGCACTGCTTGCGCACCATCTTACGCCAACCTATTTCTAGGTTGGTGGGAACAGTACTCTGTATTCTCTGACACTAATGACAAATACACTGACAAATACCTATATGGTTACGCTATATAGATGACGTGCTCTTCCTTTGGGAGGGCACCAAGGGAGAACTCAATATATTCCTTCAAAAACTTAACCAGAATGATCTAAACCTAAGATTAACACATGAAGCTAGTAAAACTAAAATATTCTTGGATTTAGAAATCACCAAGAATGAAGATGGTACCTTGAGTACAGATGTATTCAGGAAAGCAACAGCCACAAACAGTATATTGCACAGTACTAGTGCACATGCCCCAAATTCAGTCAAATCACTCCCAATTGGAGAATTTTTGAGAATGAAAAGAAACTGCTCAACAACTGAAAATTTTGAAATAAGAGCAAAGGAACTTAAAAATAGACTATTACTGTCATGTTCTGTCTCAGGATGTTTTGTGAGAGCCTCATTGTCTGGAACAGTTGCTTTAAAGGAAGATTAGTAGAAGCCATATAGATTGAAAATATCAGATTTATTAAAATAACAAAATACTTTGATTAAGCAAATACTTGCAGGGTATATTTAAATGTGCTACTCAGGTATGTTAAGTCCACATACAGCAGGAGTGGAAATAAGCAAACAAAGTAAGCAGAGATGCAGATTCAAAAAGGAAAGTCTTTCTCCTGGTAATAACTGAAATGCAGGATTTGCACAAGGCAGGAAACAACTTGTAAGCAGGTTTAAAGGTAAAGTATTTATCCTGGTAATAGCTGAGTGCAGGAATTGCACAAGGCAGGAAACAAACTTGTAAACTGGTAACAGGTTTAAAGGTAAAGTCTTTCTCCTGGTAATAGCAGAAGTGCAGGATTGCACAAGGCAGGAAACAAACTTGTAAACCGGTAACAGGTTTAAAGGTAAAGTCTCCTGGTAATGTTACAAAAGAAAAGAAAAGACGACGGCACTACTACTGCTGTGTTCCTAATGCTATTTATATCTCATATATATTGATAGAGATAATCAAAATATAATCTGGAACTTAGGTGCTGTACACTGGAAGAAACGGACTAAGGAATACCAATTGCTGTAAGCAATTGAAAGAGTGTACTTACATAGCACTCAACAGCACTGGTTATACACTAGCTGAATACCATAGGTAAAGAAGCCCATAGAAGGCAAGTTTAAAACTTAACTTTTAATAACTATGTTAAAAAATAAATTCTAAAAAATTCAGTCAGTGTGACAGAGAACGAAGGCATATGGTATAAATACCCCTGTATGATCTCCTTAATTTATGCCCTTGGTTGGAGGGGAGTAATACAAATATACCGCCTTATTCAATTGATTGGGGTGTATGTCACTATAACAATGAGATCACCCCTATTGTTACTCTTTATCTGAGTCCGGGGGTATCTGGGTTAGTATCACACCTTCAAATAAATTATATGGTACAATTGCCTTTAGGAGATGTGAGTTGAAAAAATTAATTGTCAATTGTTCTGTACCTGGATTGAATGAATACTCCTATTGTTTACCTATCGGTTAATAATTCCTTGTAGGGTTCAACACAAATTGTACTCACATTTATCTAAAATCACTCAGTGTACTGGCATTGTTTTGATTCTTTAATAGATTGTAATGATGATACTGTTACAATATCACGTACTTGTAGTATCAATTCTGCTTTTTATCATCCAGTCAGATAATAAAGCTGTCAGGGATGTGTTGGATCTTAAAGTACCCTCACTGTTACAGCAAATTTACATAATATTGGGGTGAACCACCTGAAAAATAATGCAATTCACTGGAGTAAGGTAATTGAATAGATCCTGATAATAGTTCTGATTTAATACCCTAATTGCATTATACTCCTCTGCGTATTGAACACTGTTGTTGTATTTTTTATCACTCTGTAATGGATATGAATGGTGTAGCAGAGCCTAAATTGTAATTTAATAGTCCTAGCTGTCCGATGTTTCCCTTATCGTTGGGAAACAATCTTAGCTGCACCCACAATAGATATTCCTATTGGTATAAGTTTCCGGATTCCGCTTATTGTATCCCTCCTAGAAATACACCACAATTAGTAACCCCGTAACAATTCAGTTAATGTATTGTTTAATGTTGGGATGTAATAATATTGAGGGATGCTTGGTGTAACATACTTTGATATAGCAATACTTCAGAGACACTTGCACGTAAGATGGATACCAATCTAAGTTGGTTTATTGTTGGGAGGTCTAAATGTAATTTACATAGGGGCTGTATATATCTGGGGACCGCTATTCCTATATAACCAGTAGTGAACTTGTTCGGGTCAAATTTGTTTTATCTGCCGGGTTATTTGGTCTTACCCATTCAGTTTGCAATTTGAATAATACCCAAACTGAAAAGTACACAGGTTATCTCATGTATGTAATTCTACAAATCTCTTAGACTTAGTATTAAAAGTTAGTCCCACGATTTGTGCTGTTTCCACTGTTAGATTGTTTGTATTGTTATTATTATTAGCACTGTGATATCGCTGTGAGAGACAAAAATATATTTCTCCAACATAGGTGTGTCCGGTCCACGGCGTCATCCTTACTTGTGGGATATTCTCTTCCCCAACAGGAAATGGCAAAGAGCCCAGCAAAGCTGGTCACATGATCCCTCCTAGGCTCCGCCTACCCCAGTCATTCTCTTTGCCGTTGTACAGGCAACATCTCCACGGAGATGGCTTAGAGTTTTTTAGTGTTTAACTGTAGTTTTTATTATTCAATCAAGAGTTTGTTATTTTAAAATAGTGCTGGTATGTACTATTTACTCTGAAACAGAAAAGAGATGAAGATTTCTGTTTGTAAGAGGAAAATGATTTTAGCAACCGTTACTAAAATCGATGGCTGTTCCACACAGGACTGTTGAGAGGAATTAACTTCAGTTGGGGGAACAGTGAGCAGACTTTTGCTGCTTGAGGTATGACACATTCTAACAAGACGATGTAATGCTGGAAGCTGTCATTTTCCCTATGGGATCCGGTAAGCCATTTTTATTACAGAGTAAATAAGGGCTTCACAAGGGCTTGTTAAGACTGTAGACATTTTCTGGGCTAAATCGATTCATATATAACATATTTAGCCTTGAGGAATCATTTAATATGGGTATTTTTGTAAAATAATATCGGCAGGCACTGTTTTAGACACCTTATTCTCTAGGGGCTTTCCCTAATCATAGGCAGAGCCTCATTTTCGCGCCGGTATTGCGCACTTGTTTTTGAGAAGCATGACATGCAGTCGCATGTGTGAGGAGCTCTGATACATAAAAAAGACTTTCTGAAGGCGTCATTTGGTATCGTATTCCCCTTTGGGCTTGGTTGGGTCTCAGCAAAGCAGATACCAGGGACTGTAAAGGGGTTAAAGATAAAAACGGCTCCGGTTCCGTTATTTTAAGGGTTAAAGCTTCCAAATTTGGTGTGCAATACTTTTAAGGCTTTAAGACACTGTGGTGAAATTTTGCTGAATTTTGAACAATTCCTTCATACTTTTTCGCAATTGCAGTAATAAAGTGTGTTCAGTTTAAAATTTAAAGTGACAGTAACGGTTTTATTTTAAAACGTTTTTTGTACTTTGTTATCAAGTTTATGCCTGTTTAACATGTCTGAACTACCAGATAGACTGTGTTCTGAATGTGGGGAAGCCAAGGTTCCTTCTCATTTAAATAGATGTGATTTATGTGACACTGAAAATGATGCCCAAGATGATTCCTCAAGTGAGGGGAGTAAGCATGGTACTGCATCATTCCCTCCTTCGTCTACACCAGTCTTGCCCACTCAGGAGGCCCCTAGTACATCTAGCGCGCCAATACTCCTTACTATGCAACAATTAACGGCTGTAATGGATAATTCTATCAAAAACATTTTAGCCAAAATGCCCACTTATCAGCGTAAGCGCGACTGCTCTGTTTTAGATACTGAAGAGCATGAGGACGCTGATGATAATGGTTCTGATATGCCCCTACACCAGTCTGAGGGGGCCAGGGAGGTTTTGTCTGAGGGAGAAATTTCAGATTCAGGGAAAATTTCTCAACAAGCTGAACCCGATGTGATTACATTTAAATTTAAGTTGGAACATCTCCGCGCTCTGCTTAAGGAGGTGTTATCCACTCTGGATGATTGTGAGAATTTGATCATCCCAGAGAAACTATGTAAAATGGACAAGTTCCTAGAGGTCCCGGGGCCCCCAGAAGCTTTTCCTATACCCAAGCGGGTGGCGGACATTGTAAATAAAGAATGGGAAAGGCCCGGTATACCTTTCGTCCCTCCCCCCATATTTAAAAAATTGTTTCCCATGGTCGACCCCAGAAAGGACTTATGGCAGACAGTCCCCAAGGTCGAGGGGGCGGTTTCTACTTTAAACAAACGCACCACTATACCCATAGAAGATAGTTGTGCTTTCAAAGATCCTATGGATAAAAAATTAGAAGGTTTGCTTAAAAAGATGTTTGTTCAGCAAGGTTACCTTCTACAACCAATTTCATGCATTGTCCCTGTCACTACAGCCGCGTGTTTCTGGTTCGATGAGCTAGAAAAGGCGATCGATAGTGATTCTCCTCCTTATGAGGAGATTATGGACAGAATCCGTGCTCTCAAATTGGCTAATTCTTTCACCCTAGACGCCACTTTGCAATTGGCTAGGTTAGCGGCGAAAAATTCTGGGTTTGCTATTGTGGCGCGCAGAGCGCTTTGGTTGAAATCTTGGTCAGCGGATGCGTCTTCCAAGAACAAATTGCTTAACATTCCTTTCAAGGGGAAAACGCTGTTTGGCCCTGACTTGAAAGAGATTATCTCTGATATCACTGGGGGTAAGGGCCACGCCCTTCCTCAGGATAGGTCTTTCAAGGCCAAAAATAAACCTAATTTTCGTCCCTTTCGTAGAAACGGACCAGCCCCAAGTGCTACGTCCTCTAAGCAAGAGGGTAATACTTCTCAAGCCAAGCCAGCCTGGAGACCAATGCAAGGCTGGAACAAGGGAAAGCAGGCCAAGAAGCCTGCCACTGCTACCAAGACAGCATGAAATGTTGGCCCCCGATCCGGGACCGGATCTGGTGGGGGGCAGACTCTCTCTCTTCGCTCAGGCTTGGGCAAGAGATGTTCTGGATCCTTGGGCACTAGAAATAGTCTCCCAAGGTTATCTTCTGGAATTCAAGGGGCCTCCCCCAAGGGGGAGGTTCCACAGGTCTCAATTGTCTTCAGACCACATAAAGAGACAGGCATTCTTACATTGTGTAGAAGACCTGTTAAAAATGGGAGTGATTCATCCTGTTCCATTAGGAGAACAAGGGATGGGGTTCTACTCCAATCTGTTCGTAGTTCCCAAAAAAGAGGGAACGTTCAGACCAATCTTGGATCTCAAGATCCTAAACAAGTTTCTCAAGGTTCCATCGTTCAAAATGGAAACTATTCGAACAATTCTTCCTTCCATCCAGGAAGGTCAATTCATGACCACGGTGGATTTAAAGGATGCGTATCTACATATTCCTATCCACAAGGAACATCATCGGTTCCTAAGGTTCGCATTCCTGGACAAGCATTACCAGTTCGTGGCACTTCCTTTCGGATTAGCCACTGCTCCAAGGATTTTCACAAAGGTACTAGGGTCCCTTCTAGCGGTACTAAGACCAAGGGGCATTGCAGTAGTACCTTACTTGGACGACATTCTGATTCAAGCGTCGTCCCTTCCTCAAGCAAAGGCTCACACGGACATAGTCCTGGCCTTTCTCAGATCTCACGGATGGAAAGTGAACGTAGAAAAGAGTTCTCTATCTCCGTCAACAAGGGTTCCCTTCTTGGGAACAATAATAGACTCCTTAGAAATGAGGATTTTTCTGACAGAGGCCAGAAAAACAAAACTTCTAAACTCTTGTCAAACACTTCATTCCGTTCCTCTTCCTTCCATAGCGCAGTGCATGGAAGTAATAGGTTTGATGGTAGCGGCAATGGACATAGTTCCTTTTGCGCGCATTCATCTAAGACCATTACAACTGTGCATGCTCAGTCAGTGGAATGGGGACTATACAGACTTGTCTCCGACGATTCAAGTAAATCAGAGGACCAGAGACTCACTCCGTTGGTGGCTGTCCCTGGACAACCTGTCACAAGGGATGACCTTCCGCAGACCAGAGTGGGTCATTGTCACGACCGACGCCAGTCTGATGGGCTGGGGCGCGGTCTGGGGACCCCTGAAAGCTCAGGGTCTTTGGTCTCGGGAAGAATCTCTTCTACCGATAAATATTCTGGAACTGAGAGCGATATTCAATGCTCTCAAGGCTTGGCCTCAGCTAGCAAAGGCCAAGTTCATACGGTTTCAATCAGACAACATGACGACTGTTGCGTACATCAACCATCAGGGGGGAACAAGGAGTTCCCTGGCGATGGAAGAAGTGACCAAAATCATTCAATGGGCGGAGACTCACTCCTGCCACCTGTCTGCAATCCACATTCCAGGAGTGGAAAATTGGGAAGCGGATTTTCTGAGTCGTCAGACATTACATCCGGGGGAGTGGGAACTCCATCCGGAAATCTTTGCCCAAATTACTCAATTGTGGGGCATTCCAGACATGGATCTGATGGCCTCTCGTCAGAACTTCAAGGTTCCTTGCTACGGGTCCAGATCCAGGGATCCCAAGGCGACTCTAGTAGATGCACTAGTAGCACCTTGGACCTTCAAACTAGCTTATGTATTCCCGCCGTTTCCTCTCATCCCCAGGCTGGTAGCCAGGATCAATCAGGAGAGGGCGTCGGTGATCTTGATAGCTCCTGCGTGGCCACGCAGGACTTGGTATGCAGATCTGGTGAATATGTCATCGGCTCCACCATGGAAGCTACCTTTGAGACGAGACCTTCTTGTTCAAGGTCCGTTCGAACATCCGAATCTGGTCTCACTCCAGCTGACTGCTTGGAGATTGAACGCTTGATCTTATCAAAACGAGGGTTCTCAGATTCTGTTATTGATACTCTTGTTCAGGCCAGAAAGCCTGTAACTAGAAAAATTTACCACAAAATATGGAAAAAATATATCTGTTGGCGTGAATCTAAAGGATTCCCTTGGAACAAGGTAAAGATTCCTAAGATTATATCCTTTCTTCAAGAAGGATTGGAGAAAGGATTATCGGCAAGTTCCTTGAAGGGACAGATTTCTGCCTTGTCTGTGTAACTTCACAAAAAGCTGGCAGCTGTGCCAGATGTTCAAGCCTTTGTTCAGGCTCTGGTTAGAATCAAGCCTGTTTACAAACCTTTGACTCCTCCTTGGAGTCTCAACTTAGTTCTTTCAGTTCTTCAGGGGGTTCCGTTTGAACCCTTGCATTCCGTTGATATTAAGTTATTATCTTGGAAAGTTTTGTTTTTGGTTGCAATTTCTTCTGCTAGAAGAGTTTCAGAATTATCTGCTCTGCAGTGTTCTCCTCCTTATCTGGTTTTCCATGCAGATAAGGTGGTTTTACGTTCTAAACCTGGTTTTCTTCCGAAAGTTGTTTCTAACAAAAACATTAACCAGGAGATAGTCGTGCCTTCTTTGTGTCCGAATCCAGTTTCAAAGAAGGAACGTTTGTTGCACAATTTGGATGTTGTTCGCGCTCTAAAATTCTATTTAGATGCTACAAAGGATTTTAGACAAACATCTTCCTTGTTTGTTGTTTATTCTGGTAAAAGGAGAGGTCAAAAAGCAACTTCTACCTCTCTCTCTTTTTGGATTAAAAGCATCATCAGATTGGCTTATGAGACTGCCGGACGGCAGCCTCCTGAAAGAATCACAGCTCATTCCACTAGGGCTGTGGCTTCCACATGGGCCTTCAAGAACGAGGCTTCTGTTGATCAGATATGTAGGGCAGCGACTTGGTCTTCACTGCACACTTTTACCAAATTTTACAAGTTTGATACTTTTGCTTCTTCTGAGGCTATTTTTGGGAGAAAGGTTTTGCAAACCGTGGTGCCTTCCATTTAGGTGACCTGATTTGCTCCCTCCCTTCATCCGTGTCCTAAAGCTTTGGTATTGGTTCCCACAAGTAAGGATGACGCCGTGGACCGGACACACCTATGTTGGAGAAAACAGAATTTATGTTTACCTGATAAATTACTTTCTCCAACGGTGTGTCCGGTCCACGGCCCGCCCTGGTTTTTTAATCAGGTCTGATAATTTATTTTCTTTAACTACAGTCACCACGGTATCATATGGTTTCTCCTATGCAAATATTCCTCCTTTACGTCGGTCGAATGACTGGGGTAGGCGGAGCCTAGGAGGGATCATGTGACCAGCTTTGCTGGGCTCTTTGCCATTTCCTGTTGGGGAAGAGAATATCCCACAAGTAAGGATGACGCCGTGGACCGGACACACCGTTGGAGAAAGTAATTTATCAGGTAAACATAAATTCTGTTATCGTGGAATACTTCTAATTCGTTCCCCAAACTTGTGATCCCGCTATTGGCCTCTATTTGTGACTGACAGCATCGCTATTTAGTATATATAGGAGGGAGCTGATCTCCCCTCTTCTCGTAGTTCAATTTAAAGTATGAGCGGAACCGATATAAAAATAAATAGGGTACTGGTAGTATACAGCTAGCGGTTTGGTTTTCAGAGTGTTAATGTAAATTCAGGTCTCCCCCCTCCTGTAAATCTATTATCATTACAAACGCTGCAAGGTAGCGGTTGGTAGGATACTTTAATCAAGTAAATTATTAAGTTGTATTCAGCTTAAATAAGTTTCATCCAGGCACTCTCACATACATACTGGTTTAAATTAAATTCTAATAACACATTCGTTCAACAAGTCACACTGCTGGTTTGTTAAAAAGGAGAAATAGTCTCCAGTAGCCCTGACATGTTTTGCCTAAACGGCTTTGTCAAAGGTGGGGCGCCCGCCATTCATAGGGCTTTTTATTGGCCGGTCTAAGGGATGCTTGTCCCTATTCTGCTGATCTGATTGGTTCCTCCCCTCTCTCTTTCTATAGGTTGCGAGGGAGGTGTATATCATCGTCATTGCCTGGTTTATACCCACTCAATTGCGATTATAGGATATGTTATCATCATATCTGTTATTGATACGAGACTTAACATTATGAGTGTGAAAAGGAGGTATAATATCAAATCTATAACAACAAGGAGGAAATTAGTTCATTTGTTTAGATCTGTAGCGTGAGTGTGCATACTTGTTTTATATTTCCAATGTGCTTCTGATTTAAAATGACTGAAAAAAGGGGGAAAATGATTTTTTGGAGAAAGAAATTAGACATTATTTCCAAAATAATCATTATGCTGAGAAAGTGACGGAAAATCAAACAAGGTTCTAAGCTTTGTATTTCGTAACCATATAGTGACGAATTATGCATACCTATAACAACAAGGGCGAAATTAGTTCATTTATTTAAATCTGTAGCGTGAGTGCGCATACTTGTTTTATATTTCCAATGCGCTTCTGATTTAAAATGACTGAAAAAAGGGGGAAGATGATTTTTTGGAGAAAGAAATTAGACATTATTTCCAAAATAATCATTATGCTGAGGAAGTGACGGAAAATCAAACAAGGTTCCAAGCTTTGTATTTCGTAACCATATAGTGTCGAATTATGTATACCGATTAAATGGGCTGGATGATCCATACCCGGGATGGTTATCTCTGGCTGGAGCTAAAGTGTGTGATTAACGTGAATCGTGAGAAGGGTAGAATATCTCCCACATTGTTACCATATTTGATTGATGAACAATTCTGTGTCTAAAAAGATTTTTTACAAAAATTCCAGGTTTTAATAACTATCTGGAAAAAGAGTTAAAATTGTGCCAAAATACGGAGGGTGTCAAAGTGAGTGCTGGGTCCTCATATACCCTAGTATGTCATATTACAATGGGTGTCCAAGTGACAAAGTAAAAAATACAGGGGGAGAGTGATGGACTGGACATAAAGTGATTATGCCTTAATAAATAAATAAAAGACTAGTGTTGACAACGTGCCATGGAACATCTATAAATTAAAAATGAAACAGACAGGAGGGAAAAGGGAATAGTTGAATATATTTTTTAATTTGTATGTACAGCTTATCTATAGTCGGGGAAACCTAATGAAAATGATACATTATAATGACATCGTGTTACTAGATGGCCTCTATGTTCCATCATTCCAAACGGTACATATTGATTCAAATATTCCTGTATCATTTGTTATGTCTACACAAAGATAATGTAACTGTTATTAGATTTTATATATTTTTTGTCTTCGTCACTTATGAATATTTACCTCTCAGCTTAGCAATATTATCCCTATTATGTGTATATGAGATTAGATCCATGTCACCCATTTGTGTTAGGTTTTTCTTCTAACTTGTTTTTACCCTGGTTTGTTGGTATATATATTGACTTATTAGTCTCATGTTCTTATTTATATCGGATTTTAACTCAGGGATTTTTATTTTACAGAAAACAATAATAATTGTTTTGTTCATTTAACCCTTTAGGGTATACGCTATCTAGTAAATATATCCATCTACATTCTGCTCTGAGTAGGCCTGTTCAATATTGCCCCCTCTAATGCCCAAGGATATCTTTTCTATTCCTTGGCATTTGAGCTCTCTCGGGTTTGAGTGATGGCGTTTCAGAAAATGAGATGCTACCGAGGATATAGTCTTGCCATCTTCCAGGTCCTTGGCAGCATTTTTGATATTTCTTATATGCTCCTGTAATCTGACCTTGAGTTGTCGGCTGGTCATCCCAACATAGATTTTAGAACAGCTGCAGAACAGTACGTATATTATATTTTCAGAGGTGCAGCTGATGTAATTTTTCATTTTGTGAGTGTGGCCAAACCGATCTTGTATCATGTCTGTCTTGCGTATGTGTTTACATATTGAGCAAGTGCCGCACGGAAATGATCCTGCCCGAATGGCGGTCCTGGTTTTCGCCAATTGATAGTGGCTCCTATATCCTATCTGTCTCCCACTATTGGCTTCAGATCTTGGTCTAAAGTTAAGATGTGCCAGTGTTTATTCAATATGTGGCTTATTGCATGAACCTGTGGATTGTATGTTAAAATTAATCTGGTTTGTTCATCCTGTTTTTTAGTTTTTTTACGCAGTAAGTCAGTGCGGTTGGTTTGGATTGCCCTGTTTTTGGCTCTTTTAATATTTCTTTTGCTGTAACCTCTGTCCAGTAATTGTTTTTCAAGCAGTTCTGCTTGTTCATTAAAGAGCTGGCGATTGCTACAATTTCAAGAAGAAAATTGAGGTATAACCCAAGGCGCCTACCCTAAGGAGGCTAGGTGTGTGAAAATGTAATATCTAATTATAATTTAAGCTCCAGTGTGGTCTAAAAAATGTTTTAATACATAAATAAAAATGTTTTGCAGATAAAACAAATATACATACACTGCTTCAAGTAAATATACAATGCTTCATGGATCCATGATAAATAACAGATAGAATAAAATCGAAATAGAATAAGATAAAACAATAAAATAAAAGCAATACAATAGTGCTTGAGCAATAATATACAATACTATATTATACAATAGCAGCGAAAAAATGATTGCGGACAATCTTGTTGTAAATTCTCTAATGGAATTCTAAGATGAATCAAATGTGGGGAGAAAAAAGTTAAAAATATGTGAAAAAAAAACTCCTCAAAATGAAGTGTGTGGGTGAAAAAAACTTCAAACTACGATCCAAAAAATTCAAAAAATATAATCCAAAAAAATATATTCCACAAAAGTGTAGTCCAAACCATGTACAAATCAAAAAGATGTAGAATAGTGAAGTGAAAAGTCTGAAATAATTCTAATTGTTCCAGTTGCTAAGTTTCTAATTGTTCCAGATTTGATTCATCTTAGAATTCCATTAGAGAATTTACAACAAGATTGTCCGCAATCATTTTTTCGCTGCTATTGTATAATATAGTATTGTATATTATTGCTCAAGCACTATTGTATTGCTTTTATTTTATTGTTTTATCTTATTCTATTTCGATTTTATTCTATCTGTTATTTATCATGGATCCATGAAGCATTGTATATTTACTTGAAGCAGTGTATGTATATTTGTTTTATCTGCAAAACATTTTTATTTATGTATTAAAACATTTTTTAGACCACACTGGAGCTTAAATTATAATTAGATTTTACATTTTCACACACCTAGCCTCCTTAGGGTAGGCGCCTTGGGTTATACCTCAATTTTCTTCTTGTACATTGGGTACCAGCTAGGATTACCCCTTCCCGGGCACATAGGTTGTTAATAGGCGCAGAGGTCAATCTTTTCTAATTTAACTTTGATTGCTACAATTTCTCCTTATCCTTAAGCATTCACCGACTGGTAATGATTTGGTTGTTCCGGGGGCATGGGAACTACTGTTGTGTAAGATACTGTTGGTCGCAGTCTCTTTTCTATAGAGGTTGGTCTCTGATTGACTCATTGTGCAGGTCAGTTTAATGTTTAAATCATTCTGATTAAGATTTTGAAGGAAAACTTCCAGTTCTTCCCTGCTCCCCTCCCACATAAACAGGATGTCGTCTATGTAGCGGATCCAAAAAAGGTATTTTATCCGTTGTGGTTGAGTGGATATCATTGAATACCACGTGTTTTTCCCAGAATCCTAGGAACAGGTTGGCGTAGGTAGGGGCACAGGCCGTGCCCATCGCCGTACCCTGGATTTGGAGGTAAAACTGATTGGCAAAAGTAAAGAAATTGTATCTGAGGACAAATTCCAGTAGCTTGAGGATGAACATATCATGATCCTCCTCTTCCGAACAAGCAGAACTGCTTGAAAAACGATTACTGGACAGAGGTTACAGCAAAAGAAATATTAAAAGAGCCAAAAACAGGGCAATCCAAACCAACCGCACTGACTGACTGCGTAAAAAACTAAAAAACAGGATGAACAAACCAGATTGATTTTAACATACAATCCACAGGTTCATGCAATAAGCCACATATTGAATAAACACTGGCACATCTTAACATTAGACCAAGATCTGAAGCCAATAGTGGGAGACAGAGTCCAGATAGGATATAGGAGAACTCAGAATATCAAAAGTATGGTATCCCGCAGCCACTATCAATTGGCGAAAACCAGGACCGCCATTCGGGCAGGATCATTTTCGTGCGGCACTTGCTCAATATGTAAACACATACGCAAGACAGACATGATACAAGATCGGTTTGGCCACACTCACAAAATGAAAAATTACATCAGCTGCACCTCTGAAAATATAATATACGTACTGTTCTGCAGCTGTTCTAAAATCTATGTTGGGATGACCAGCTGACAACTCAAGGTCAGATTACAGGAGCATATAAGAAATATCAAAAATGCTGCCAAGGACCTGGAAGATGGCAAGACTATATCCTCGGTAGCATCTCATTTTCTGAAACGCCATCACTCAAACCCGAGAGAGCTCAAATGCCAAGGAATAGAAAAGATATCCTTGGGCATTAGAGGGGGCAATATTGAACAGGCCCTACTCAGAGCAGAATGTAGATGGATATATTTACTAGATAGCGTATACCCTAAAGGGTTAAATGAACAAAACAATTATTATTGTTTTCTGTAAAATAAAAATCCCTGAGTTAAAATCTGATATAAATAAGAACATGAGACTAATAAGTCAATATATATACACCAACAAACCAGGGTAAAAACAAGTTAGAAGAAAAACCTAACAACACAAATAGGTGACATGGATCTAATCTCATATACACATAATAGGGATAATATTGTTAAGCTGAGAGGTAAATATTCATAAGTGACGAAGACAAAAAATATATAAAATCTAATAACAGTTACATTATCTTTGTGTAGACATAACAAATGATACAGGAATATTTGAATCAATATGTACCGTTTGGAATGATGGAACATAGAGGCCATCTAGTAACACGATGTCATTATAATGTATCATTTTCATTAGGTTTTCCCGACTATAGATAAGCTGTACATACAAATTAAAAAATATATTCAACTATTCCCTTTTCCCTCCTGTCTGTTTCATTTTTATTTTATAGATGTTCCACGGCACGTTGTCAACACTTTGTCTTTTATTTATTTATTAAGGCACAATCACTTTATGTCCAGTCCATCACTCTCCCCCTGTATTTTTTACTTTGTCACTTGGACACCCATTGTAATATGACATACTAGGGTATATGAGGACCCAGCACTCACTTTGACACCCTCCGTATTTTAGCACAAGTTTAACTCTTTTTCCAGATAGTTATTAAAACCTGGAATTTTTGTAAAAAATCTTTTTAGACACAGAATTGTTCATCAATCAAATATGGTAACAATATGGGAGATATTCTACCCTTCTCACGATTCACGTTAATCACACACTTTAGCTCCAGCCAGAGATAACCATCCTGGGTATGGATCATCCAGCCCATTTAATCGGTATACATAATTCGTCACTATATGGTTACGAAATACAAAGCTTGGAACCTTGTTTGATTTTCCGTCACTTCCTCAGCATAATGATTATTTTGGAAATAATGTCTAATTTCTTTCTCCAAAAAATCATCTTCCCCCTTTTTTCAGTCATTTTAAATCAGAAGCGCATTGGAAATATAAAACAAGTATGCGCACTCACGCTACAGATTTAAATAAATGAACTAATTTCGCCCTTGTTGTTATAGGTATGCATAATTTGTCACTATATGGTTACGAAATACAAAGCTTGGAACCTTGTTTGATTTTCCGTCACTTTCTCAGCATAATGATTATTTTGGAAATAATGTCTAATTTCTATCTCCAAAAAATCATTTTCCCCCTTTTTTCAGTCATTTTAAATCAGAAGCGCATTGGAAATATAAAACAAGTATGCGCACTCACGCTACAGATCTAAACAAATGAACTAATTTCCTCCTTGTTGTTATAGATTTGATATTATACCTCCTTTTCACACTCATAATGTTAAGTCTCGTATCAATAACAGACATGATGATAACATATCCTATAATCACAATTGAGTGGGTATAAACCAGGCAATGACGATGATATACACCTCCCTCTCAACCTATAGAAAGAGAGAGGGGAGGAACCAATCAGATCAGCAGAATAGGGACAATATAGACCGGCCTATAAAAAGCCCTATGAATGGCGGGCGCCCCACCTTTGACAAAGCCGTTTAGGCGAAACATGTCAGGGCTACTGGAGACTATTTCTCCTTTTTAACAAACCAGCAGTGTGACTTGTTGAACGAATGTGTTATTAGAATTTAATTTAAACCAGTATGTATGTGAGAGTGCCTGGATGAAACTTATTTAACCCCTTAATGACAACTGACGTACCAGGTACGTCATGCATTAACAACCAGTTAATGACAATAGACGTACCTGGTACGTCAGTTGTCTAAGAGAGTGCTGGAAGCGATCGCAATCGCTTCCAGCAGCTCTCAGGGTATTGCAGTGATGCCTCCATATGGAGGCATCCTGCAATACCTTTTCAGAAGACTCCGATGCAGAGAGAGCCACTCTGTGGCCCTCTCTGCACCGGTAGCGATGGTGCCGGTTCGTTGGTGGGTGGGAGCATATCAGGGAGGCGGGTGGGCGGCCCATCGCTACCCGGCATCCGGTTCCTGTAAGTGCTATGTGCACGCCGGGTGCCGGGAGCGTGCAGGGGCACGCGTGCGCGCGCGCTTAGCTGGCCACTGACACCAATGAGAAGGGAAGAGGGGGGAAAAAAGAATTAAAAAAAAATAAATATATAAGGATCTGGGAGGGGGAGGGGGTTGGGGTATTGTGGGGGGCTGCTACACTACAGAAAACATTAAAAATTGCAAAAAATTGCAAAAAAAACACTTTTCTCCAACATAGGTGTGTCCGGTCCACGGCGTCATCCTTACTTGTGGGATATTCTCTTCCCCAACAGGAAATGGCAAAGAGCCCAGCAAAGCTGGTCACATGATCCCTCCTAGGCTCCGCCTACCCCAGTCATTCTCTTTGCCGTTGTACAGGCAACATCTCCACGGAGATGGCTTAGAGTTTTTTAGTGTTTAACTGTAGTTTTTATTATTCAATCAAGAGTTTGTTATTTTAAAATAGTGCTGGTATGTACTATTTACTCAGAAACAGAAAAGAGATGAAGATTTCTGTTTGTATGAGGAAAATGATTTTAGCACCGTAACTAAAATCCATGGCTGTTCCACACAGGACTGTTGAGAGCAATTAACTTCAGTTGGGGGAACAGTGTGCAGTCTCTTACTGCTTGAGGTATGACACATTCTAACAAGACGATGTAATGCTGGAAGCTGTCATTTTCCCTATGGGATCCGGTAAGCCATGTTTATTAAGATAGTAAATAAGGGCTTCACAAGGGCTTATTAAGACTGTAGACTTTTTCTGGGCTAAATCGATTCATTATTAACACATATTTAGCCTTGAGGAATCATTTATTCTGGGTATTTTGATATGATTATATCGGCAGGCACTGTTTTTGACACCTTATTCTTTAGGGGCTTTCCCTAATCATAGTCAGAGCCTCATTTTCGCGCCGGTATGGCGCACTTGTTTTTGAGGACAGCATGGCATGCAGCTGCATGTGTGTGGAGCTCTGATACATAGAAAGGTCTTTCTGAAGGCATCATTTGGTATCGTATTCCCCTTTGGGCTTGGTTGGGTCTCAGCAAAGCAGATTCCAGGGACTGTAAAGGGGTTAAATATAAAAACGGCTCCGGTTCCGTTATTTTAAGGGTTAAAGCTTCCAAATTTGGTGTGCAATACTTTTAAGGCTTTAAGACACTGTGGTGAAATTTTGGTGAATTTTGAACAATTCCTTCATACTTTTTCGCAATTGCAGTAATAAAGTGTGTTTAGTTTAAAATTTAAAGTGACAGTAACGGTTTTATTTTAAAACGTTTTTTGTGCTTTGTTATCAAGTTTATGCCTGTTTAACATGTCTGAACTACCAGATAGATTGTGTTCTGACTGTGGGGAAACCAAGGTTCCTTCTCATTTAACTATATGTATTTTATCATAAAAAAATTTAGTAAAAATGATGCCCAAGATGATTCCTCAAGTGAGGGGAGTAAGCATGGTACTGCATCATCCCCTCCTTCGTCTACACCAGTCTTGCCCATACAGGAGGCCCCTAGTACATCTAGTGCGCCAATACTCCTTACTATGCAACATTTAACGGCTGTAATGGATAATTCTATCAAAAACATTTTAGCCAATATGCCCACTTATCAGTGAAAGCGCGACTGCTCTGTTTTAGAAAATTCTGTAGAGCATGAGAACGCTGATGATATGGTTTCTGAAGGGCCCCTACACCAGTCTGAGGGGGCCAGGGAGGTTTTGTCTGAGGGAGAAATTTCAGATTCAGGAAACATTTCTCAACAAGCTGAACCTGATGTGATTACTTTTAAATTTAAGTTGGAACATCTCCGCGCTCTGCTTAAGGAGGTGTTATCCAATTTGGATGATTGTGATTATCTGGTCATTCCAGAACCACTATGTAAAATGGAAAAGTTCTTAGAGGCCCCGGGGCCCCCCGAAGCTTTTCCTATATCCAAGCGGGTGGCGTACATTGTTAGTACAGAATGGGACAGGCCCGGTATACCTTTAGTACCTCCCCCCATATTTATAAAATTGTTTTCCTATAGTCGACACCAGAAAGGACTGATGGCAGACAGTCCCCAAGGTCGAGGGGGCGGTTTCTACTCTACACAAGCGCGCCACTATACCCATAGAAGATAGTTGTGCTTTCCAAGATCCTATGGATAAAAAATTAGAAGGTCTGCTAAAGATGTTTGTTCAGCAAGGTTCCCTTCTACAACCAATTGCATGCATTGTCCCTGTCACTGCAGCCGCGTGTTTCTAGTTTGATGAGCTAGGAAAGGCGATTATTAGTAATTCTTCTTCTTATGAGGAGATTATGGACAGAATTCGTGCTCTTAAATTGGCTAATTCTTTCACCCTAGACGCCACCTTGCAATTGGCTAGGTTAGCGGCGAAAAAATTCTGGGTTTGCTATTGTGGCGCAGAGCGCTTTGGTTAAAATCTTGGGCAGCGGATGCGTCTTCCAAGAACAAATTGCTTGACATTCCTTTCAAGGGGAAAACACTCTTTGGCCCTGACTTGAAAGAGATTATCTCTGATATCACTGGGGGCAAGGGCCACGCCCTTCCTCAGGATAGGTCTTTTCAAGACCAAAAATAAACCTAAGTTTCGTCCCTTTCGCAGAAACGGATCAGCCCCAAGGGCTACGTCCTCTAAGCAGGAAGGTAATACTTCTCAAGCCAATCCAGCCTGGAGACCTATGCAAGGCTGGAACAAAGGAAAGCAGGCCAGGAAACCTGCCACTGCTACCAAGACAGCATGAAATGCGGGCCCCCGATCCGGGACCGGATCTGGTGGGGGGCAGACTCTCTCTCTTCGCTCAGGCTGGGGCAAGAGATGTTCTGGACCCTTGGGCGATAGAAATAGTCTCCCAAGGTTATTCTCTGGAGTTCAAGGGGCTTCCTCCAAAGGGGAGGTTCCACAGGTCTCAGTTGTCTTCAGACCACATAAGAAGACAGGCATTCTTACATTGGGTAGAAGACCTGCTAAAAATGGGAGTGATTCATCCTGTTCCATTAGGAGAACAAGGGATGGGGTTCTACTCCAATCTGTTCATAGTTCCCAAAAAAGAGGGAACGTTCAGACCAATCTTAGATCTCAAGATCTTGAACAAGTTTCTCAAGGTTCCATCGTTCAAGATGGAAACCATTCGAACACTTCTTCCTTCCATCCAGGAAGGTCAATTCATGACCAAGGTGGATTTCAAGGATGCGTATCTACATATTCCTATCCACAAGGAACATCATCGGTTCCTAAGGTTTGAATTCCTGGACAAGCATTTCCAGTTCGTGGCGTTTTCTTTCGGATTAGCCACTGCTCCTAGGATTTTCTCATAGGTACTAGGGTCCCTTCTGGCGGTGCTAAGACCAAGGGGCATTGCTGTAGTACCTTACTTGGACGACATTCTGATTCGAGCGTCGTCCCTTCCTCAAGTAAAGGCTCACACGGACATTGTCCTGGCCTTTCTCAGATCTCACGGATGGAAAGTGAACGTGGAAAAGAGTTCTCTATCTCCGTCAACGAGGGTTCCCTTCTTGGGAACTATAATAGACTCCTTAGAAATGAGGATTTTTCTGACAGAAGCCAGAAAAACAAAACTTCTAGACTCTTGTCGGATACTTCATTCCGTTCCTCTTCCTTCCATAGCGCAGTGCATGGAAGTGATAGGTTTGATGGTAGCGGCAATGGACATAGTTCCTTTTGTGCGCATTCATCTAAGACCATTACAACTGTTCCTGCTCAGTCAGTGGAATGGGGACTATTCAGACTTGTCTCCGAAGATACAAGTAAATCAGAGGACCAGAGACTCATTCCGTTGGTGGCTGTCCCTGGACAACCTGTCACAAGGGATGACCTTCCGCAGACCAGAGTGGGTCATTGTCACGACCGACGCCAGTCTGATGGGCTGGGGCGCGGTCTGGGGATCCCTGAAAGCTCAGGGTCTTTGGTCTCGGGTAGAATCTCTTCTACCGATAAATATTCTGGAACTGAGAGCGATATTCAATGCTCTCAAAGCTTGGCCTCAGCTAGCGAGGGCCAAGTTCATACATCAACCATCAGGGGGGAACAAGGAGTTCCCTAGCGATGGAAGAAGTGACCAAAATCATTCTATGGGCGGAGTCTCACTCCTGCCACCTGTCTGCTATCCACATCCCAGGAGTGGAAAATTGGGAAGCGGATTTTCTGAGTCGTCAGACATTGCATCCGGGGGAGTGGGAACTCCATCCGGAAATCTTTGCCCAAGTCACTCAACCGTGGGGCATTCCAGACATGGATCTGATGGCCTCTCGTCAGAACTTCAGAGTTCCTTACTACGGGTACAGATCCAGGGATCCCAAGGCGGCTCTAGTGGATGCACTAGTAGCACCTTGGACCTTCAAACTAGCTTATGTGTTCCCGCCGTTTCCTCTCATCCCCAGGCTGGTAGCCAGGATCAATCAGGAGAGGGCGTCGGTGATTTTGATAGCTCCTGCGTGGCCACGCAGGACTTGGTATGCAGATCTGGTGAATATGTCATCGGCTCCACCATGGAAGCTACCTTTGAGACGAGACCTTCTTGTTCTAGGTCCGTTCGACCCACTCCAGCTGACTGCTTGGAGATTGAACGCTTGATCTTATCAAAGCGAGGGTTCTCAGATTCTGTTATTAATACTCTTGTTCAGGCCTGAAAGCCTGTAACCAGAAAATTACCACATAATTTGGTATATCTGTTGGTGTGAATCTGCAGGATTCCCTTGGGACAAGGTTAAGATTCCTAAGAGTCTATCCTTCCTTCGAGAAGGATTGGAAAAAGGATTATCTGCAAGTTCCTTGATGGGACAGATTTCTGCCTTGTCTGTGTTACTTCACAAAAAGCTGGCAGCTGTGCCAGATGTTCTAGCCTTTGTTCAGGCTCTGGTTAGAATCAAGCCTGTTTACAAAATTTTGACTCCTCCTTGGAGTCTCAACCTAGTTCTTTCAGTTCTTCAGGGGGTTCCGTTTGAACCCTTACATTCCGTTGATATTAAGTTATTATCTTGGAAAGTTTTGTTTTTGGTTGCAATTTCTTCTGCTAGAAGAGTTTCAGAATTATCTGCTCTGCAGTGTTCTTCTCCTTATCTGGTGTTCCATGCAGATAAGGTGGTTTTGCGTACTAAACCTGGTTTTCTTCCAAAAGTTGTTTCTAACAAAGACATTAACCAGGAGATAGTTGTGCCTTCTTTGTGTCCTAATCCAGTTTCAAAGAAGGAACGTTTGTTGCACAACTTGGATGTAGTTCGTGCTCTCAAATTTTACTTAGCAGCTACTAAGGTTTTCAGACAAACTTTGTCTTTGTTTGTTGTTTATTCTGGTAAACGGAGAGGTCAAAAAGCAACTTCTACCTCTCTCTCCTTCTGGATTAAAAGCATTATCCGATTGGCTTATGAGACTGCCGGACGGCAGCCTCCTGAAAGAATCACAGCTCACTCCACTAGGGCTGTGGCTTCCACATGGGCCTTCAAGAACGAGGCTTCTGTTGATCAGATATGTAAGGCAGCGACTTGGTCTTCACTGCACACTTTTTCTAAATTTTACAAATTTGATACTTTTGCTTCTTCTGAGGCTATTTTTGGGAGAAAGGTTTTGCAAGCCGTGGTGCCTTCCATTTAGGTGACCTGATTTGCTCCCTCCCTTCATCCGTGTCCTAAAGCTTTGGTATTGGTTCCCACAAGTAAGGATGACGCCGTGGACCGGACACACCTATGTTGGAGAAAACAGAATTTATGTTTACCTGATAAATTACTTTCTCCAACGGTGTGTCCGGTCCACGGCCCGCCCTGGTTTTTTTAATCAGGTCTGATAATTTATTTTCTTTAACTACAGTCACCACGGTAACATATGGTTTCTCCTATGCAAATATTCCTCCTTAACGTCGGTCGAATGACTGGGGTAGGCGGAGCCTAGGAGGGATCATGTGACCAGCTTTGCTGGGCTCTTTGCCATTTCCTGTTGGGGAAGAGAATATCCCACAAGTAAGGATGACGCCGTGGACCGGACACACCGTTGGAGAAAGTAATTTATCAGGTAAACATAAATTCTGTTGTTTTTGGGGCAAATTGGGTACTGGCAGACAGCTGCCAGTACCCAAGATGGCGGCAATTAGGTAGGGGAGAGGGTTAGAGAGCTGGGGGGGGATCATGGAGGTTGGGGCTAAGGCAGGGGTCCATCACAGCTAAAACATTTTTTTTTTTTTTATTAAAAAAAAGAAAAACTCCTTTTATTTAGTACTGGCAGACTTTCTGCCAGTACTTAAGATGGCGGGGACAATTGTGGGGTGGGGGAGGGAAGAGAACTGTTTGGGAGGGATCAGGGGGTGGGATGTGTCAGGTGGGAGGCTGATCTCTACCCTAAAGCTAAAATTAACCCTGCAAGCTCCCTACAACCTACCTAATTAACCCCTTCACTGCTGGGCATAATTTACGTGTGGTGCGCAGCAGCATTTAGTGGCCTTCTAATTACCAAAAAGCAATGCCAAAGCCATATAAGTCTGCTATTTCTGAACAAAGGGGATCCCAAAGAAGCATTTACAACCATTTGTGCCTTAATTGCAGAAGCTGTTTGTAAATAATTTCAGTGGGAAACCTAAAGTTTGTGACAAAATTTGTGAAAAAGTGAACTTTTTTTTTTATTTGATGACATTTGGCAGTGAAATGGTGGCATGAAATATACCAAAATGGGCCTAGATCAATACTTTGGGTTGTCTTCTAAAAAAAAATATATACATGTCAAGGGATATTCAGGTATTCCTGACAGATATCAGGGTTCCAATGTAACTAGCGCTAATTTTGAAAAAAAGTTGTTTGGAAATAGCAAAGTGCTACTTGTATTTATGGCCCTATAACTTGCAAAAAAAGTAAAGAACATGTAAACATTGGGTATTTCTAAACTCAGGACAAAATTTAGAAACTATTTAGCATAGGTGTTTTTTGGTGATTGTAGATGTGTAACAGATTTTGGGGGTCAAAGTTAGAAAAAGTGTGTTTTTTTCAATTTTTTTCCTCATATTTTATATTTTTTTTATAGGAAATTATAAGATATGATGAAAATAATGGTATCCTTAGAAAGTCCATTTAATGGCGAGAAAAACGGTATATAATATGTGTGGGTACAGTAAATGAGTAAGAGGGAAATTACAGCTAAACACAAACACCGCAGAAATGTAAAAATAGCCATTGTCATTAAGGGTAAGAAAATTGAAAAATGGTCCGGTCATTAAGGGGTTAAGCTGAATACAACTTAATAATTTACTTGATTAAAGTATCCTACCAACCGCTACCTTGCAGCGTTTGTAATGATAATAGATTTACAGGAGGGGGGAGACCTGAATTTACATTAACACTCTGAAAACCAAACCGCTAGCTGTATACTACCAGTACCCTATTTATTTTTATATCGGTTCCGCTCATACTTTAAATTGAACTACGAGAAGAGGGGAGATCAGCTCCCTCCTATATATACTAAATAGCGATGCTGTCAGTCACAAATAGAGGGCAATAGCGGGATCACAAGTTTGGGGAACGAATTAGAAGTATTCCACGATATATATTTTTGTCTCTCACAGCGATATCACGGTGCTAATAATAATAACAATACAAACAATCTAACAGTGGAAACAGCACAAATCGCGGGACTAACTTTTAATACTAAGTCTAAGAGATTTGTAGAATTACATACATGAGATAACCTGTGTACTTTTCAGTTTGGGTATTATTCAAATTGCAAACTGAATGGGTAAGACCAAATAACCCGGCAGATAAAACAAATTTGACCCGAACAAGTTCACTACTGGTTATATAGGAATAGCGGTCCCCAGATATATACAGCCCCTCTGTAAATTACATTTAGACCTCCCAACAATAAACCAACTTAGATTGGTATCCATCTTACGTGCAAGTGTCTCTGAAGTATTGCTATATCAAAGTATGTTACACCAAGCATCCCTCAATATTATTACATCCCAACATTAAACAATACATTAACTGAATTGTTACAGGGTTACTAATTGTGGTGTATTTCTAGGAGGGATACAATAAGCGGAATCCGGAAACTTATACCAATAGGAATATCTATTGTGGGTGCAGCTAAGATTGTTTCCCAACGATAAGGGAAACATCGGACAGCTAGGACTATTAAATTACAATTTAGGCTCCGCTACACCATTCATATCCATTACAGAGTGATAAAAAATACAACATCAGTGTTCAATACGCAGAGGAGTATAATGGAATTAGGGTATTAAATCAGAACTATTATCAGGATCTATTCAATTACCTTACTCCAGTGAATTACATTATTTTTCAGGTGGTTCACCCCAATATTATGTAAATTTGCTGTAACAGTGAGGGTACTTTAAGATCCAACACATCCCTGACAGCTTTATTATCTGACTGGATGATAAAAAGCAGAATTGATACTACAAGTACGTGATATTGTAACAGTATCATCATTACAATCTATTAAAGAATCAAAACAATGCCAGTACACTGAGTGATTTTATATAAATGTGAGAACAATTTGTGTTGAACCTTACAAGGAATTATTAACCGATAGGTAAACAATAGGAGTATTCATTCAATCCAGGTACAGAACAATTGACAATTAATTTTTTCAACTCACATCTCCTAAAGGCAATTGTACCATATAATTTATTTGAAGGTGTGGTACTAACCCAGATACCCCCGGACTCAGATAAAGAGTAACAATAGGGGTGATCTCATTGTTATAGTGACATACACCCCAATCAATTGAATAAGGCGGTATATTTGTATTACTCCCCTTCAACCAAGGGCATAAATTAAGGAGATCATACAGGGGTCTTTATACCATATACATTGTGATTTGGGAGGTATCATCCCCCCTTTAAATCGCCTTCGTTTTCTGTCACACTGACTGAATTTTTTAGAATTTATTTTTTAACATAGTTATTAAAAGTTAAGTTTTAAACTTGCCTTCTATGGGCTTCTTTACCTATGGTATTCAGCTAGTGTATAACCAGTAGAAATGTACAAATATGTGTGCAAAGAGATTTGCAACACAAAAAAAGAAAGACTGCAGGTTACTGGATTGTGTAATAACTCCACCCACTGTAGGTAAAGGTCAGACAAATAAAGAATAAGTAAATATAAGGATCAAAATCATCCAAACATGCTCATTTGTACTAAATAACTTTATTGGTGAAAAATATTTAAAAGTCCGACTGGACTCATACACATGCACACACACACATACAATTAAAACTAGCTGGAACTCAGGTAATATGATTGGTATATCAAATAGCACTCTCAAGTTCAAATTATAATAACTATCAAGGGATCTTAACTGTTTATAGTGTTATAATATTGATCCCTGTTAGTATATGATAGGCTATAGACAGCAAGAAAAAATAACTGCTGAATTAGTTAGTCCTCCTTAAAGGCAAGTCTGCACCAAGTAAGATAGGCAAAAACACTATATAATTTGATGTGCTGGGTATTAGTGCATTAATTAGCTATCCCTGCACGTCCTTAAATATCTACGTGTTTTAATCCCAAACTAAGTGAGAGTTGCACTATAATTATTATTTCCAATACTGTTGCTAGTAATAGTAAAGTGGTCAGTATATCGGCCCCATAGATATAAGGTATAAGCCTTGATTTCAAAGACAAAATATGGTGAGTGCCTCTTATTGAATCACCAGTATGGCAGTTGCTGTGTGTGACCTGCTGTTCGGGGTGAGTATATTAGAGTAAATTAGCATAAACCGATATTATTTGCTACAAACTAACAAGCGTTGCCGCAATTTTTAGCACATCGCATAGTAGTGCTTTATCAGCTAGTTTGAATACTGTGCAGTTAGCCCGCTTTGATAACGTAAGTTTATGAGTTTTGAAATCTGACCCCTACTATCGGCAGGAAAATTACCACAGAAATGCTTAGAAATATCCTATTACAGACAACCAACAAAGTTAAGTAGTAAATAAGGACTAAGCTACCAAAAGGCCTCTTCTATAGCGGAGACCTGATTACTTTTAACTGTCTATAGATATTATGCTTATATCAAGAGTGCTATGGCTGGGGGTCAGATTTCAAAACTCATAAACTTACGTTATCAAAGCGGGCTAACCACAGTATTCAAACTAGCTGATAAAGCACTACTATGCAATGTGCTAAAAATTGCGGCAACGCTTGTTAGTTTGTAGCAAATAATATCGGTTTATGCTAATTTACTCTAATATACTCACCCCGAACAGCAGGTCACACACAGCAACTGCCATACTGGTGATTCAATAAGAGGCACTCACCATATTTTGTCTTTGAAATCAAGGCTTATACCTTATATTTATGGGGCCGATATACTGACCACTTTACTATTACTAGCAACAGTATTGGAAATAAAACTATACGGGAGTCACCGTGATATTACTATCACTGGGCTCCTATAGGAGGCGCATAAATATAGAGTGGATACTAATACATAAAATGTAGACAAAATGAAATATATAATAAAAAATATAAAACATAAAAAGTATACAAATCAAAGGTGTATATAACCCAATCTGGAAAGTCCAGCGAGTCTCTTCAAATGTCCATCAAAACTTGAACAGGCTACTCTCTGTCTTCACCCAACTGGATGATGTATTCTATGATGCAAAACAAAAACAAAAACAGAGGCGCCACATGTGTGGATCAATAAAACCAGAAATCCAGTAAAGGAGTAGAATAAGGGTACTCACAAACGGAGCGGCACTCTCTTGTGCCAGTAGAGGCGGGCTGGTTTTCAACAGCAAACCAGCTGGCTGTATGTCTCCCAGATAGATAGAGTATGCTTGTCTCCTGGATGTCAAACACCGGCCAAAAACTGCAGTGGAAGGAGGAGGAAGAGCTACAGTGCCCTTAGGTTACTGCTATGAGGATAGTAACACCAACACCAGACTTATGTAAAAGTATAAAATCAGTATTTTATTATACACAATAAAAATACCAAATGGTATAACAAATTACAGCTGGGTGATGACAACCTATCTCCCCATAGACCATACAATATAGCGACGCGTTTCTCGGGGAACACCCCGTTTCCTCAGGCTTGTATGTTAGTTATATGCATAAAAGCCCTTTATATAGGGCTCAGTAACCTAATGTTCAAACGAACCCTCCCCTTCCTTTATCCAGATTGACCTATCATGTCCTTCCTTTCCAAACACTCCCATTGTTGTGGAGATGTACTAGTTAATTGGTTCTAATTATATATCGTGATAAGATTTGAATACACATTCATTTACTTATGTGTCCCTAACAGTAATATATAAATCAACAATTGGATCGATAATTGCCGGTCTCGATCGTCCGCTATATCTAATGTAGTTATAGTGAATAAACTGACATGTATTCCATATCTAACCAATAGGATTACGGCCATATTGGGGGCTTGTTCTGATGAGGCGATCCCATTGGTTACACTCTCAGCTGTATGGCATGGCAATCCTATTGTTTACGCTCTTAGCTACGTGTTGTTATGGCTTAATGTCATGTGATCGGTGGTGTGGCCAATGGCTGCTACATATTGTCATGACGTAATGTCATGTGATCGGGGGTGTGCCGAATTGCTATTGCCGTGCTTCCGACATCCATACAGATTGACGCATGATCACATGATCACCACGGCCCGAGCCCATTTATAGCTTTATCGTATTGTGGTTGCTGGGGGCGACATGACCACGCCTATATCTAACTGCAGAGCCAGTAATAATGCGCCATTGTAATTAATATCGTACTATTGGTTATTAATATATCGCTAGTGTCATACTGACAATAAAAACTGCAGATTAGTGAATGTGTTACGCTAGTAGAACGATTAACACATTATGGATCCAAGTCAATCCCACATAGATGTGAAAAAAGAACTAATAAGGGGTGTAGTAGTGAAGATATTCCCTATCCATTAGTTAGATTATAAAACTGGACTACGGAACTACAATGCTGCACTATAAATGAGTGATTAGTGTTCCGAGGTCAAGGTGTTACCATAATAAATGGTATTATATAATGAAAAGGAGATATTAGTGTAGATAATGATCAACTAGATAAATATTAATATATATGTGTAATAAAATGTTGATGTGAGTGATCTCTAACTAGTGAATGGTACTTATGAATGTAATAAATGTGATTGTCTATATAAGTTAACATAGTCACCAAATGAAATGATGTGATGTGCTAGTGTACTAAGGGTATTAATGTGAGTTAAATAAAAAGGCTATATCAATAGCGAATTATATTTAATGATTACCACAATGTAATAATATAGCCCCCCGATGATCTCTAAGGGTATATAAATGTGCTCATCTAAGTGAAATTGTGTGAAAAAATAATATATTGGGATCAAAGTGTTGGGGTTAAAATACCTTGTGTAGAATGTACTTAGTCAAAATTCCCAATGTATTAATGCGTAACTATAATTAGAATTTCTCTATAAAAAGCATTTTTCTATAGTTAAGATAATGCTAGTAAATACGAACCAACAACAATGGGGTGTCGAAAAGTCCAGCTCACAGAATCCACATCTAGCCATACATGTATTCATACATAAAACCAGACATGTATTAAATATGTAAATATGAACAGGAATATCTTGCACATGTAAATATGAACAGAAATGTCTACACAAATGCTGCAGAGTCTATAACCTCGTTAAGGCCAGTGGGAAATAAGCTATTGAATTTATAAATCCAATAGGTTTCCCTTTGTCTCAATTTAGAAAACCTATTGTACATATTACTAGGAGGGATTTTTTCCAATGGAGTTATTTTAAATGAACATTTACCAGGAATATAGCTATTACAGATATGTCTAGAGACAGACAGAGATAAAGAAACCTTTGTTAACAAGCAACCTCTGTTTATTACACAATACAACTCTAACCATAAAATCATTAATAAAGTCCTCAAGAAACACTGGCCAATCCTTCTAAAAGACCCCGTCCTGAAGAAAACACTTCCATTACAACCTAAATTAGTGTTTAAGAGAGCCCCTACTTACAAACAAAAACTAGCCCCTAGTAAGGTGGTGATGTCAAAAAGGAAATCTACTGATACCATAAGACCGAGAGAACAGATTCACAATAATCATATTTTTAGCAAAATAGGGACCTTTAGATGTGGGAAGAAAAGATGCCACATGTGTAAATACATAACACACGGTCACAGTGACATATTAGTTAATCATACAAAAGAGTTAATACCCATAAAAAATCGACTGTCCTGTGATTCCAACTATATAATATATGCATTGTCCTGCCATTGTGGGATCCAGTATATAGGTAGGACCTGTAGAAAGGTCAGGACCAGATGGAGTGAACATCTGAGGAACATTGAATCTAAATCGCCAAAACATAGTGTCTCTAGACATATCTGTAATAGCTATATTCCTGGTAAATGTTCATTTAAAATAACTCCATTGGAAAAAATCCCTCCTAGTAATATGTACAATAGGTTTTCTAAATTGAGACAAAGGGAAACCTATTGGATTTATAAATTCAATAGCTTATTTCCCACTGGCCTTAACGAGGTTATAGACTCTGCAGCATTTGTGTAGACATTTCTGTTCATATTTACATGTGCAAGATATTCCTGTTCATATTTACATATTTAATACATGTCTGGTTTTATGTATGAATACATGTATGGCTAGATGTGGATTCTGTGAGCTGGACTTTTCGACACCCCATTGTTGTTGGTTCGTATTTACTAGCATTATCTTAACTATAGAAAAATGCTTTTTATAGAGAAATTCTAATTATAGTTACGCATTAATACATTGGGAATTTTGACTAAGTACATTCTACACAAGGTATTTTAACCCCAACACTTTGATCCCAATATATTATTTTTTCACACAATTTCACTTAGATGAGCACATTTATATACCCTTAGAGATCATCGGGGGGCTATATTATTACATTGTGGTAATCATTAAATATAATTCGCTATTGATATAGCCTTTTTATTTAACTCACATTAATACCCTTAGTACACTAGCACATCACATCATTTCATTTGGTGACTATGTTAACTTATATAGACAATCACATTTATTACATTCATAAGTACCATTCACTAGTTAGAGATCACTCACATCAACATTTTATTACACATATATATTAATATTTATCTAGTTGATCATTATCTACACTAATATCTCCTTTTCATTATATAATACCATTTATTATGGTAACACCTTGACCTCGGAACACTAATCACTCATTTATAGTGCAGCATTGTAGTTCCGTAGTCCAGTTTTATAATCTAACTAATGGATAGGGAATATCTTCACTACTACACCCCTTATTAGTTCTTTTTTCACATCTATGTGGGATTGACTTGGATCCATAATGTGTTAATCGTTCTACTAGCGTAACACATTCACTAATCTGCAGTTTTTATTGTCAGTATGACACTAGCGATATATTAATAACCAATAGTATGATATTAATTACAATGGCGCATTATTACTGGCTCTGCAGTTAGATATAGGCGTGGTCATGTCGCCCCCAGCAACCACAATACGATAAAGCTATAAATGGGCTCGGGCCGTGGTGATCATGTGATCATGCGTCAATCTGTATGGATGTCGGAAGCACGGCAATAGCAATTCGGCACACCCCCGATCACATGACATTACGTCATGACAATATGTAGCAGCCATTGGCCACACCACCGATCACATGACATTAAGCCATAACAACACGTAGCTAAGAGCGTAAACAATAGGATTGCCATGCCATACAGCTGAGAGTGTAACCAATGGGATCACCTCATCAGAACAAGGCCCCAATATGGCCGTAATCCTATTGGTTAGATATGGAATACATGTCAGTTTATTCACTATAACTACATTAGATATAGCGGACGATCGAGACCGGCAATTATCGATCCAATTGTTGATTTATATATTACTGTTAGGGACACATAAGTAAATGAATGTGTATTAATTCAAATCTTATCACGATATATAATTAGAACCAATTAACTAGTACATCTCCACAACAATGGGAGTGTTTGGAAAGGAAGGACATGATAGGTCAATCTGGATAAAGGAAGGGGAGGGTTCGTTTGAACATTAGGTTACTGAGCCCTATATAAAGGGCTTTTATGCATATAACTAACATACAAGCCTGAGGAAACGGGGTGTTCCCCGAGAAACGCTTCGCTATATTGTATGGTCTATGGGGAGATAGGTTGTCATCACCCAGCTGTAATTTGTTATACCATTTGGTATTTTTATTGTGTATAATAAAATACTGATTTTATACTTTTACATAAGTCTGGTGTTGGTGTTACTATCCTCATAGCAGTAACCTAAGGGCACTGTAGCTCTTCCTCCTCCTTCCACTGCAGTTTTTGGCCGGTGTTTGACATCCAGGAGACAAGCATACTCTATCTATCTGGGAGACATACAGCCAGCTGGTTTGCTGTTGAAAACCAGCCCGCCTCTACTGGCACAAGAGAGTGCCGCTCCGTTTGTGAGTACCCTTATTCTACTCCTTTACTGGATTTCTGGTTTTATTGATCCACACATGTGGCGCCTCTGTTTTTGTTTTTGTTTTGCAGTATTGGAAATAATAATTATAGTGTAACTCTCACTTAGTTTGGAATTAAAACACGTAGATATTTAAGGACGTGCAGGGATAGCTAATTAATGCACTAATACCCAGCACATCAAATTATATAGTGTTTTTGCCTATCTTACTTGGTGCAGACTTGCCTTTAAGGAGGACTAACTAATTCAGCAGTTATTTTTTCTTGCTGTCTATAGCCTATCATATACTAACAGGGATCAATATTATAACACTATAAACAGTTAAGATCCCTTGTTAGTTATTATAATTTGAACTTGAGAGTGCTATTTGATATACCAATCATATTACCTGAGTTCCAGCTAGTTTTAATTGTATGTGTGTGTGTGCATGTGTATGAGTCCAGTCGGACTTTTAAATATTTTTCACCAATAAAGTTATTTAGTACAAATGAGCATGTTTGGATGATTTTGATCCTTATATTTACTTATTATTTATTTGTCTGACCTTTACCTACAGTGGGTGGAGTTATTACACAATCCAGTAACCTGCAGTCTTTCTTTTTTTGTGTTGCAAATCTCTTTGCACACATATTTGTACATTTCTATGTATATTATTGCATAAGGTTCTGGGATTCTGGGACTACAAGTATTATAAAAAGTGATTTAGTCCTTGAATTTAAGAATTATAACCCACTTCCTTTCCCTCTCCATCCTCAGTTAAAAGTGTATAACCAGTGCTGTTGAGTGCTATGTAAGTACACTCTTTCAATTGCTTACAGCAATTGGTATTCCTCTTTCTCCTGGTAATACCTTGTAAACAGGTGCAAAGGTGTAGTCTTTCTCCAAATAAGTACAGAAGTACAGGAAACAGGTTCTGACTTGTGACAAAACAGATCCAATGTGAAGACAACATGCAGTCTAACAGCCATCCTTAAATAGGGAGGTTTTCCACAGGATTGGTTCTGAGTAATTCCAAAATTGAGAACACCTGTGTGTTGCACAGGTGTAATGACAAGTAAGGCAAATCCTCATATAACAGATTTAAAAGTTGCCTGCTATTGCTAGAACTGGCTGTGGCTCAACAAGCAAGCAAACAGGAATAGTAACCATAGAGCCACAGGTTCAAATCCCTGCACAGCCCTTTCGAGAGGAATGCCTCCCAGACCTTTTCTTTTTAGTCTGGAGGCTTGGTTCATGACAGATGCCCCCTCCAAAGAGCGCACTCCGGGTGCTCAAAGCCTGTTCAAACATCTGAAGGTGGGATTTACGAACAGGTGTTCCATTTGAAGCCCTAATACAATCAAATGGAGTTGATTCTTCCCTTGGAACAGCTGCCTGAGATTGGGGACCCATAAAAGATTCCACTGTAGGCATAACAAGAGTTGAAAAACAAAGATCGGTTTGATTTGGAGATTCCTGTTTACGCCCAGCAGCTTGCAATGGACTGGCTGATGGGTAGAGTACCTCAGGGTAGGATATGACCTCTCCTTCAGAGTCAAGGAATTCATTATCTGTGTCATATATTTCCAAATCAACTATATCATCCAATTCTTTCTCAGTCAATGAGTATCTGGGTGAAGGTGGTGTAAGGAGGTGTGGATCTTTGGAATTGGCAGAGTCTGATTTAGCTGGAAGGTTTGTCACTTTTATGTCTGATGAGTGACTTTTGTTAGATGGATCTCCAGCCAGGGCAGAGACATGGTAATGTGCAGGATTTCCAGGAGGTATTTTTGCAGAGTTCCCCAATGTGGTAGATGCAGAAACAGAGGCAGTGGCATGGGTAGTGGATGTAGTTGAAGTTGTACTGCCAACGACCATCTGTTTCAAATCTGGTACCATTTCTTGAAGTGTGTTAGAAATGGTTGCTTGTAGAATAGATGTATTCTCTGTAGCTGGGTCCTCTCCAGGGGTATCTTTCAGTTTGCTATTGGAAGTATCATTTGTTCCCTTAGCATCAGAGTCCAATTTAGACTTGGCTGTATCTTGACTTGATCCTCTAGGGGGCCTTACTGGACACCCTGTGATGTGGTGACCAGTTCCCCCACAATAGAAACAGAGGTTAAGTTGTCTTCGCCGAGTCTTTTCCTCTTCTGTTAAGGGTTCTTTAAAACCTTTCGTTGTTTGGGAGGAAACTTCAGACAAGGTTTCGGTTGGGAGAGATAACATTTCAACCAGCTGCATGAAGTTAATCAGTATGTCCTTAATAAACTTTAACACTGAATCCAATACAGCAATAATCCCAGAGGGCTCTCTTTTATGGTCTTCACATTCTGTCATGTTCTGTCTCAGGATGTTTTGTGAGAGCCTCATTGTCTGGAACAGTTGCTTTAAAGGAAGATTAGTAGAAGCCATATAGATTGAAAATATCAGATTTATTAAAATAACAAAATACTTTGATTAAGCAAATACTTGCAGGGTATATTTAAATGTGCTACTCAGGTATATTAAGTCCACATACGGCAGGAGTGGAAATAAACAAACAAAGTAAGCAGAGATGCAGATTCAAAAAGGAAAGTCTCCTGGTAATAACTGAAATGCAGGATTTGCACAAGGCAGGAAACAACTTGTAAACAGGTAGCAGGTTTAAAGGTAAAGTCTTTCTCCTGGTAATAGCTGAGTGCAGGAATTGTACAAGGCAGGAAACAAACTTGTAAACAGGTAACAGGTTTAAAGGCAAAGTCTTTCTCCTGGCAATACCTTGTAAACAGGTGCAAAGGTGTAGTATTTCTCCAAATAAGTACAGAAGTACAGGAAACTGGTTCTGACTTGTGACAGATACAATGTGAAGACAACATGCAGTCTAACAGCCATCTTTAAATAGGGAGGTTTTGCACAGGATTGGTTCTGAGTAATTCCAAAATTGAGAACACCTGTGTGTTGCACATGTGTAATTACAAGTAAGGCAAATCCTCATATAACAGATTTAAAAGTTGCCTGCTATTGCTAGAACTGGCTGTGGATCAACATGCAAGCAAACAGGAATAGTAACCACAGAGCCACAGGTTCAAATCCTTGCACAGCCCTTTCGAGAGGAATGCCTCCCAGACTTTTTCTTTTTAGTCTGGAGGCTTGGTTCATGACAATTACAAAGAGGTTATAGCAGGAGATCAATAAAAAGAGCAGAATATAGAGCTAAAATTACATCTAGACATCAGCTATCCATCAAGAAATAGTCAGGTTTATCACTACATATAATTCGAAAACAGCAGAAGTGATTAAAATCTTACAAGAACATTGGCATGTTCTGCTATCTGACCATTCTCTATCCAATATTTTGGGAGAAAGAATTCAAGTTGGGTATAGAAGGGCACCAAACCTAAAGGACATGATTAGTCCCAGCCATTTAAAAGGTACTAGAACCCGAACACAGCTCAAACATGGTTCCTTCAAATGTGGCACTTGCAGTACATGCAGCTTCATGAGTAAAACCAATTCTATAGTGGACCGTTTTGGGAAAACACATGAAATCAAGGCCCATATAGATTATACAACTTAAGGAGTTATCTATGTACTTCAGTGTAATTGTAAAAAATTCTATGTAAGTATGACAACCAGAAGAATCAGTGAGACTGCAAGAACATCTCAGAAACATCAAAAATGCAGTGAAAGACAGTCAAGCAGGTAAAACCATCACCTCAGTTGCCAGACACTTTCTACAAACCCACAAATCTAAACAGTGATCTTAAATGTTGGGGTATACAGAAAGTGGACTTAAGGAATTAGAGGTGTAGATGGATATATTTGCTGAATTCAACTCAACCATTTGGACTAGAGCTGCAACAACTAATCGTCATAATCAATAATAATCGATTATGAAAATAGTTGTCAACGAATCGATTAATCGATTAGTTGGTTTGCAATTAGTTGGTCTGTGCACAACACCAGCTGCTTCACTCCAATGAACTCCTGCATATGGTATTGTGTTTTATGGTTATGTCCTTAGACTAAAGGACGTCTACAGACGTCTACTTTTCACTTTTTCAGGACAGTATACTTTTACAACTACCCCTGGCGTATGTGCAACCCAGATATAATAGTCATCATTTGGATTGTTTATATTAAATCTGGTGTTTGGAACTATGCTTTTCATGATATAGCTTGTTGTTTACACCTTGCCCCTAGATTGATGGGAGTTATTTAAATTGATGTGCACTATTATCTGTTTGCACAATTATTAGCGTATTGCTTGCTATTGCTGATTATATGTACTGTATAAATAAATGTGTAAGGCTTTGTCCTGTTATTGATATACAGTCCTTAGTGCTTTTGATTTTTTTTTTTTATAGTTTTTTTTTATATTTTTAATAAATTGTGATAATATGTACCAGATTCAACCTTTATAAGTATATATTTGTTATTTTTAGAGCGGACTAGATATTTCCCCTAACCTTATAGCTGGTTATTTACCATTGAATATAGATATTCAAGATATTTTTATGTTAGAATTAAGTCAAGGGTTACTTTATTGAGAAGCCCCTTGCCAAGGTAGAAAACACTTGGTGAAGAGCTAACAAAGATAAATATCCCACTTTGGTGAAATTGGCAAAACCCTACTTACACACCTCAACAGCCTTTTCTCTGCTGCAGGAAATATAGCTGCAAACAGAGAACCATCCTTAACCAGAGGCATGTGGACATGTTGAGATTTTTGCATTTCAATGCAAAGTTTCTGAAAGAGTGAATAACAGAATGTTAACAGTGATAGTCTAACTCTTTCTAGTTCTACCTCTTTTCAAACAGTTTGTGGTTTTGTTTTGTTTAATTATAAAACTGTGCTCTGCTGCTTAAAAATTTAAGAAACAGTTGTGTTACGGTAAAGTTTTAGTCTGAAGTTTATATTTGTAACACTCATTATGTGGATTTTATTTAAAACATAGAAAACTATTATTGATTCTCTTTTTAGCCGATTAGTCGATTAATCGAAAAAATTTACTCATACAATATATTGGACGTAAGTTGGATATCTTAAGGAAAAATATAATTGAGGGATTGTTTACTTTACAACATGAAAAATAACTTTGCTAAGTAGTTCACCTATTAGTATAGATTAAGCAAAATTTGTGAAGTTTTCACATACCACCACCTTGCACACTGTATGCACATTTTTAGATCTCATAATACAATAATGTATTCACCAGTATTAACTTATAAATTAATTTGTATATAAGATTCATTTAAAATACATTTTTTTATTTCACAGATGAATCTTATTATTAAATAGTTTATTTCTCTTTTTCACTATTTTTACACATTCACGTTACATACAATTAGTATTTCAGAATTATGTCACTCTCTTGATATCTTGAATTATAAGTGACTATCACGTATACTTTATATCTAGGATAAATTCAACATATTGTGTCTCTACACCATTGTTTGCTTATGTCATGTCCCTTATATTATTTTTGGGTTTATAACCATCACATCATCACACATCACTTTTATTATTTTATCATTCACAATTTTACCTTATAGGATCACTGTTATTTCTTTAGCAATTAACTTTTGTTACATTTCATTATGATCTAACCTCGGATATTATGCTTTAAGTATACATGACATGATGTTAAATCGTAATCCATCCATTTTCTTACGTCACTAAGGAGGAGGGACTCGCTGACATACAGTCTATATAAACTCATCATTGCGCGCCGTGCGCACCCTTCGAAAAAGCCGACAATCGGTGAAACATGTTAGGGCTCTGGTGAGGAGTCTAGAGAACTCCTGTGTTTTAGGCAGCGTTCTGGTGGCACGATCAGCGTGACCCTTTATTTGATGGACTCAGTCGTTTAACTGTTTTTACATTTAATTACTTCCATCGATATTTTCAGCTTTATATGGGTTTAATAGTTAGCTGGGCAGTCTGATACTAATAAGCCGGTATAACTTTTACTTTGAAACTCAAGTCTATTGGGGATGTTTAGAGGTAATCATACCATAACTATCCTGGTTTTCATTACGGTTCAGACTTGCTAGCTTACAACTTAAACCCATAAAGCTTTGCTCAATATATGTACCAACAAGCAGTGTTGACACTTATGATTTTCTATCTTGACAACCACGTCACTTGTCAGTAAGACATTGAACGGTACTTTGTTAAAACATTGCCAATTGTATGTAGTAACTATAAAACTGATGTAAAAAGCACAGCAACGATAGTATTCATACATCGAGCTAATTCACTTTATTGACCATTTAATTCATTAAGTGCTGATGTTTGTGTGTGTGTATATATATATATATATATATATATATATATATATATATATATATATATGAATTTTTTAAACCTTGGTTGTGATATTAACATTATTGTCAACAAACATTTATAACGTTATAAGCTTGAATATCCTTGCCGTGATCGGCTTTATTTTGTAAATTATACACCTAGATAGCGTTAATATAATTGGCTTTCTGCCTTACCTAGATATTGCGACTTGCACCTCTATCTAATTATACTGCTAGGAGATCAACAATCATTTTGATTCAATTTACAAGCAGTTATTTCTTCTACTAGATACGACGAGTCCACGGATTCATCCTTACTTGTGGGATATTATCTTCCTGCTAACAGGAAGTGGCAAAGAGCACCACAGCAGAGCTGTATATATAGCTCCTCCCTTCTCTCCACCCCCAGTCATTCTCTTTTCCTATACTAGTAATAGGAAGAGGTAAAGTGAAAGAGGTGTTAAAATGATAGTTTTTATTTTCTTCAATCAAGATTTTTTTGTTTTAAATGGTACCGGTGAGTACTATTTTTCCTCAGGCAGCATATGGAAGAAGATTTCTGCCTGGGGGTTGATGATCTTAGCAGTTGTCGCTAAGATCCAGATGAGTTCCCACAGAATGGCTGAGGAGTACTAGAGAAGCTTCAGTGTGGGGAACGTTTTCATGCTACAAGCATTGAGGTATGTTCAGTCATTTATTTCTGAAGAGACTCTTGATATTTCAGAACAGGCTGACATAGTTCCCATGAGGGAAGGGGTAAGCAGTAAACCTATAGGTAGAAGGGGTATTACTGGAAACCTGTGTGTGAATCGTTTATGGGCTAAACGCAGTACGATAATGATGACTGCATAATTAGACACTGGGGCAGCATAACGTTTTTATTGGCACAAACGGTTTTATAATCACTGGTGCTGGGCATTGTGCTGGGGGTTTCACTTGGATTATTATACATTTAAGATACTTAGACCCACATGGCTAGTTACTATACCACTTCATTGCATTTTTTTGAGGCTGAGAGTACATCGCATATAATGGGCGGGGCCTAATTTTCGCGCCTCAGATGCGCAGTTGATCTACACAGAAGAGCAGCAAACTTCAGCTCCGGTTGTGCCCAAACTAGAGAGATAGGCTACCGGAGTCATAGTGAGACTTGTTAGACCCCTGAGGGCAGGTAAGTTGTTTTTCATAATGTTTTGGGAATAGCGTTTTTTTCTTAGAGTGTTAATTTGTCCCTTACTTGTGGTGCAATATTAGGCTACAATATAATAAGGATATATGCTAAAATTGTGAACATTATAACATTTTAAAGCAGATTTGCAAAGATTGTGCACTTTTTTACTCTTAAAGGCGCAGTACCGTTTTTCAAACTTGGTGTTTTTTTCAGTAAATAAAGTGTTTTCATGACTTTTTGTGGTTATTGCTAACCTGTTCAACATTTCTGACATTGAGGAAAGTCAATGCTCTATGTGTTTGGAAGCCATAGTCAAACCCCCACTTACATTGTGTCCCTCTTGTACTGAAAGGGCCTTAAATTGCAAAGAACATATTTTAGGTGATAAAAGTATGTCTAAGGATGATTCTCAGTCTGAAGAAAATAAGGTTATGCCATCCAATTCTCCCCAAGTGTCAAAACCTTTAACGCCCACTCAAGCGACGCCAAGTACTTCTAGTGCGTCTAATTCTTTTACTCTGCAAGATATGGCTGCAGTTATGTCTACTACCCTTACAGAGATATTATCTTCTACAACCTATAGCGTGCATTGTTCCAGTTACTACTGCAGCAGCTTTCTCCTGTTAAGTGTAGTCAGTCCACGGGTCATCCATTACTTATGGGATTATATCTCCTCCCTAACAGGAAGTGCAAGAGGATCACCCAAGCAGAGCTGCTATATAGCTCCTCCCCTCTACGTCATACCCAGTCATTCTCTTGCACCTAACTAATAGATAGGACGTGTGAGAGGACTGTGGTGTGTTAAACTTAGTTTTTATTTCTTCAATCAAAAGTTTGTTATTTTAAACGGCACCGGAGTGTGTTGTTTCTTCTCAGGCAGCATTAGAAGAAGAATCTACCTGAGTTTGTCTATGATCTTAGCGGTCGTAACTAAGATCCACTTGCTGTTCTCGGCCATTCTGAGGAGTGAGGTAACTTCAGAACAGGGGATAGCAGGCAGGGCCCACCTGCAAGGAGGTATGTGCAGTAAATTATTTTCTAAGGAATGGAATTGACTGAGAAAATACTGCTAATACCGATGTAATGTAAGTGCAGCCTTAAATGTAGTAGTAGCGACTGGTATCAGGCTGATATGTATGTATGTATACTCTGAGGTATTTCTGGGGAATGGAATTTCACTAAGAAAATACTGTCTATATTAAAGTAATATTTGAGCCTGCACTGCAGTGAAAGCGACTAGCAGCAGGCTTATTAATAACACTTCATAATTTTCATTTTTAAAACGTTTACTGGCATGTTAATCGTTTTTTCTGAGGTACTTGGTGATAAAACTTTATGGGCATGATTTTTACCACATGGCTGTCGTTTTTTTTTCTGAATAAAAACAGTTTACTGAGCTTCCCCACTGTTGTAATATGAGTGGGAGGGGCCTATTTTAGCGCTTTATTGCGCAGTAAAAATTTAGTCACAGTCTTCCTATTTCTTCCTCCATGATCCAGGACGTCTCTACAGAGCCCAGGGGTCTCCAAAACTAGTTTTGAGGGAGGTAATCACTCACAGCAGACCTGTGACAGTGTGTTTTGACTGTGATAAAAACGTTAATTATTAATTTATCCGTTTTTGGGTATTAAGGGGTTAATTATCCATTTGCTGGTGGGTGCAATCCTTTGCTAACTTAATACATTTACTGTGAAAAATTGGTTGCTATAACTATTTTGGTTCATTGTTATTTCAACTGTGACAGCTTTTTGTGCTTCTTAAAGGCACAGTAGCGTTTTTTATATTGCTTGTAAATTTATTTAGAAAAGTATTTCCAAGCTTGCTAGTCTCATTGCTAGTCTGTTTAAACATGTCTGACACAGATGAATCTCTTTGTTCACTATGTTTAAAGGCCAATGTGGAGCCCAATAGAAATTTGTGTACTAATTGCATTGATGTTACTTTAAATAAAAGTCAATCTTTACATGTAAAGAATTTATCACCAGACAACGAGGGGGAAGTTATGCCGACTAACTCTCCTCACGTGTCAGTACCTTCGCCTCCCGCTCAGGAGGTGCGTGATATTGTGGCGCCAAGTACATCAGGGCGGCCCATACAAATCACTTTGCAAGACATGGCTAATGTTATCACTGAAGTACTATCTAAATTGCCAGAATTTAGGGGTAAACGCGATCACTCTGGGGTAAGAACAGAGTGCGCTGATAATAATAGAGCCATGTCTGATACTGTGTCACAATTTGCAGAACATGAGGACGGAGAGCTTCATTCTGTGGGTGACGGATCTGATCCAAGTAAACTGGACTCAGACATTTCAAATTTTAAATTTAAGCTTGAGAACCTCCGTGTATTACTAGGGGAGGTATTAGCGGCTCTGAATGATTGTAACACGGTTGCAATTCCAGAGAAAGTATGTAGGCTGGATAAATATTTTGCGGTACCGGCGTGTACTGACGTTTTTCCTATACCTAAAAGGCTTACAGAAATTGTTAACAAGGAGTGGGATAGACCCGGTGTGCCTTTTTCACCCCCTCCTATATTTAGAAAAATGTTTCCAATAGACGCCACCACACGGGACTTATGGCAGACGGTCCCTAAGGTGGAGGGAGCAGTTTCTACTCTGGCTAAGCGCACCACTATCCCGGTGGAGGATAGCTGTGCTTTTTCAGATCCAATGGATAAAAAGTTAGAGGGTTACCTTAAGAAAATGTTTGTTCAGCAAGGTTTTATATTACAACCCCTTGCATGCATTGCGCCTGTCACGGCTGCGGCGGCATTCTGGTTTGAGTCTCTGGAAGAGACCCTTAGCACAGCTCCATTGGATGAGATTATAAACAAGCTTAAAGTCCTTAAGCTAGCTAATTCATTTATTTCTGATGCCGTAGTTCACTTAACCAAACTTACGGCTAAGAACTCCGGATTCGCCATTCAAGCACGTAGAGCGCTGTGGCTTAAATCCTGGTCAGCTGATGTGACTTCTAAATCTAAATTGCTTACTATTCCTTTCAAAGGGCAGACATTATTCGGGCCCGGTTTGAAAGAAATTATCGCTGACATTACTGGAGGTAAGGGCCATGCCCTGCCTCAAGACAGGGCCAAACCAAGGGCTAAACAGTCTAATTTTCGTGCCTTTCGTAACTTCAAGGCAGGAGCAGCTTCAACTTCCTCCGCTCCAAGACAGGAAGGAACTGTTGCTCGCTACAGACAGGGCTGGAAACCTAACCAGTCCTGGAACAAGGGCAAGCAGGCCAGAAAACCTGCTGCTTGCCCCTAAGACAGCATGAAGTGAGGGCCCCCGATCCGGAAACGGATCTAGTGGGGGGCAGACTTTCTCTCTTCGCCCAGGCTTGGGCAAGAGATGTCCAGGATCCCTGGGCATTGGAGATCATATCTCAGGGATATCTTCTGGACTTCAAAGCTTCTCCTCCACAAGGGAGATTTCATCTTTCAAGGTTGTCAGCAAACCAGATAAAGAAAGAGGCGTTTCTACGATGTGTACAAGACCTCTTACTAATGGGAGTGATCCACCCAGTTCCGCGGTCGGAACACGGGCAAGGGTTGTATTCAAATCTGTTTGTGGTTCCCAAAAAAGAGGGAACCTTCAGACCAATCTTGGACTTAAAGATCCTAAACAAATTCCTAAGAGTTCCATCGTTCAAAATGGAAACTATTCGAACTATCCTACCCATGATCCAAGAGGGTCAGTACATGACCACAGTGGATTTAAAGGATGCCTACCTTCACATACCGATTCACAAGGATCATTACCGGTATCTAAGGTTTGCCTTCCTAAACAGGCATTACCAGTTTGTAGCTCTTCCCTTCGGGTTAGCTACGGCTCCAAGAATCTTTACAAAGGTTCTGGGCTCTCTTCTGGCGATACTAAGACCGCGAGGCATAGCGGTAGCTCCGTACCTAGACGACATTCTGATACAAGCGTCAAGTTTCCAAACTGCCAAGTCTCATACAGAGTTAGTTCTGGCATTTCTAAGGTCGCATGGGTGGAAGGTGAACGAAGAGAAGAGTTCTCTATTGCCACTCACAAGAGTTCCCTTCTTAGGGACTCTTATAGATTCTGTAGAAATGAAAATTTACCTGACGGAGGACAGGTTATCAAAACTTCTAAATGCTTGCCGTGTCCTTCATTCCATTCAACACCCGTCAGTGGCTCAGTGCATGGAGGTAATCGGCTTAATGGTAGCGGCAATGGACATAGTACCTTTTGCGCGCCTACATCTCAGACCGCTGCAATTGTGCATGCTAAGTCAGTGGAATGGGGATTACTCAGATTTGTCCCCTCTGCTAAATCTGGATCAAGAGACCAGAGATTGTCTTCTATGGTGGCTTTCTCGGCCACATCTGTCCAAGAGGATGCCCTTCCGCAGGCCAGATTGGACGATTGTAACAACAGACGCCAGCCTTCTAGGTTGGGGCGCAGTCTGGAATTCCCTGAAGGCTCAGGGATCATGGACTCAGGAGGAGAGACTCCTTCCAATAAACATTCTGGAATTAAGAGCAGTTCTCAATACTCTTCTGGCTTGGCCTCAGATAGCAACTCTGAGGTTCATCAGGTTTCAGTCGGACAACATCACGACTGTGGCTTACATCAACCATCAAGGAGGAACAAGGAGTTCCCTAGCGATGATGGAAGTTTCAAAGATAATTCGCTGGGCAGAGTCTCACTCTTGCCACCTGTCAGCGATCCACATCCCAGGCGTGGAGAACTGGGAGGCGGATTTTCTAAGTCGCCAGACTTTTCATCCGGGGGAGTGGGAACTTCATCCGGAGGTGTTTGCTCAACTGCTTCATCATTGGGGCAAACCAGATCTGGATCTCATGGCGTCTCGCCAGAACGCCAAGGTTCCTTGTTACGGATCCAGGTCCAGGGACCCGGGAGCGGTACTGATAGATGCTCTGACAGCACCTTGGGTCTTCAACATGGCTTATGTGTTTCCACCCTTACCGATGCTTCCTCGATTGATTGCCAGAATCAAACAGGAGAGAGCATCGATGATTCTAATAGCGCCTGCGTGGCCACGCAGGACCTTGTATGCAGATCTAGTGGACATGTCGTCCTGTCTACCATGGTCTCTGCCTCTGAGACAGGACCTTCTGATTCAGGGTCCTTTCAAACATCCAAATCTAATTTCTCTGAGGCTGACTGCATGGAGATTGAACGCTTGATTCTATCAAAGCGGGGATTCTCGGAGTCAGTGATTGATACCTTAATACAGGCTAGGAAACCTGTTACCAGGAAAATTTACCATAAAATATGGCGTAAATACTTATATTGGTGCGAATCCAAGAGTTACTCATGGAGTAAGGTTAGTATTCCTAGGATACTGTCTTTTCTACAAGAAGGTTTATAAAAGGGTTTATCTGCTAGTTCGTTAAAGGGACAGATCTCAGCTCTGTCTATCCTGTTACACAAACGTCTGGCAGACGTTCCAGTTTTCTCCTTTCTCGTTTGGTTTCGGTCGAATGACTGGGTATGACGTAGAGGGGAGGAGCTATATAGCAGCTCTGCTTGGGTGATCCTCTTGCACTTCCTGTTAGGGAGGAGATATAATCCCATAAGTAATGGATGACCCATGGACTGACTACACTACAGGAGAAATGAATTTATCAGGTAAGCATAAATTATATTTTTTGGTTCAATGCTCTAGAGGAGTCTCTTAAGGTTGAGACCCCATTAGATGATATTTTGGATAGAATTAAGGCTCTCAAGCTGGCTAATTCTTTTATTACCGATGCCGCTTTTCAAATGGCTAAATTAGCGGCGAAAAATGCAGGTTTTGCCATTTTAGCGCGTAGACCGTTATGGCTTAAATCTTGGTCTGCTGATGTGTCATCAAAATCTAAGCTTTTAGCTATTCCGTTTAAAGGTAAGACCCTATTCGGGCTGCATTGAAGGAAATCATTGCTGACATTACTGGAGGTAAAGGCCATGCCCTGCCTCAGGATAAGACTGTTAAGATGAGGGCTAAACAAAATAATTTTCGTTCCTTTCGAAACTTTAAAGGAGGACCCTCTACTTCCTCTTCCGCCACAAAGCAGGAGGGGAATTTTGCTCAATCCAAGTCAGTTTGGAGACCTAACCAGGCCTGGAATAAAGGTAAACAAGCCAAGAAGCCCGCTGCTGCTACCAAGACAGCATGAAGGGGCAGCCCCCGATCCGGGACCGGATTTAGTAGGGGGCAGACTTTCTCTCTTTGCTCAGGCTTGGGCAAGGGATATTCAGGATCCCTGGGCATTAGAAATTGTGACCCAGGGGTATCAGCTGGAATTCAAGGATTTTCTCTCAAGAGGGAGATTTCATCTTTCACGTTTGTCTGTAGACCAGACAAAAAGAGAGGCGTTCTTACGCTGTGTTAAAGACCTCTATACCATGCGGGTAATTTGTCCAGTTCCAAAACTAGAACAGGGATAGGGGTTTTACTCAAATCTGTTTGTGGTTCCCAAAAAAGAGGGAACTTTCAGACCGATTTTAGATCTAAAGTGCCTAAACAAATTTCTCAGAGTCCCATCGTTCAAGATGGAGACTATACGAACAATTTTACCAATGATCCAGGAGGGTCAATATATGACCACCGTGGATCGGAAGTATGCGTATCTTCACATTCCTATCCACAAGGATCATCATCAGTTTCTAAGGTTGCCTTTCTGGACGAACACTATCAGTTTGTGGCCCTCCCCTTCGGGTTGGCCACAGCTCCCAAAATTTTCATAAAGGTGCTAGGGTCCCATCTGGCGGTTCTCAGGCCGCGGGGCATAGCAGTGGCGCCCTATCTAGACGATATTTTTATTCAGGCGTCGACTTATCATCTGACCAAATCTCACACGGACATCGTGTTGGCATTTCTAAGAACTCACGGTTGGAAAGTGAATATAGAAAAGAGTTCACTAGTTCCACTAACAAGAGTTCCATTCTTGGGAACTCTGATAGACTCGGTAGACATGAAGATATTTCTGACGGAGGTCAGAAAGTCAAAGATTCTAAATACTTGCCGAGCACTTCAGTCCATTCCTCGGCCATCAGTGGCTCAGTGCATGGAAGTCATTGGATTAATGGTAGCGGCAATGGACATCGTTCCATTTGCATGCTTTCTTTTCAGACCACTGCAGCTGTTCATGCTCAGACAGTGGAATGGGGATTATGCAAATTTATATCCTCAGATCTGGATCAAGAGACCAGAGACTCTCTTCTTTGGTGGTTGTCACAGGATCATCTGTCCCAGGGCATGTGCTTCCGCAGGCCAGCATGGGTAATAGTGACGATGGATGCCAGCCTCTTGGGCTGGTGGTGCAGTCTGGAATTCCCTGAAGGCTCAGGGTGTTTGGACTCAGGAAGAGTCTCTCCTACCAATCAATATTCTGGAACTGAGAGCAATATTCATCGCGCTTCAGGCGTCTCTGTAAAGGGTTTTTGTGCCTACAAAAGTCGTTTTATGGGAAGGTAGGAGTCACAGTAGAGCTGTGGCAGTTTGCTTGTGACTGTTTTAATGGTTTTTACCGTTTTTTTTTTTGCTTCATTTTTGAACCTGAGGGGTTAATCATCCATTTGCAAGTGGGTGCTATGCTATTTTAGTCTATTATATACACTGTAAAAATGTCATAGAGTTAACTGCTTTTTTCACTGTTTTGCAGTTTTTGTGTTTGTTTTTTTCCCTTAAAGGCACAGTACCGTTTTTTATATTCTGCTTTTTAACATTAAAGTGTTTTCAAAGCTTGCTGGTCTCATTACTAGTCTGTTAAACATGTCTGACATAGAGGAAAATCCTTGTTCATTATGTTTAGAAGCCATTGTGGAACCCCCTCTTAGAATGTGTACCAAATGCACTGATCTTACTATAAGTTATAAAGACCATATTCTGGCTTTAAAAGATTTATCACCAGAGAAAATTGACAAGGGGGAAGTTATGCCGACTAACTCTCCCCACGTGTTGGAGCCTATAACTCCCGCTCAAGGGGCGCCAAGTACATCTAGCGCGCCCATTGCGTATACTTTACAAGACATGGCGGCAGTTATGAATCATACTCTTACAGAAGTATTGTCCAAACTGCCAGGGTTACAAGGAAAGCGAGACAGCTCTGGGGCTAGAACAAATACAGAGCTCTCTGACGCTTTAGTAGCTATGTCCGATATACCCTCACAATGTGCAGAAGCCGAAGAAGGAGAGCTTCTATCTGTGGGTGATTTTTCTGACTCAGGGAAGACACTTCAACCTGATTCTGATATGTCTACATTTAAATTTAAGCTTGAACACCTCCGCATGTTGCTCAGGGAGGTTTTAGCAACTCTGGATGACTGTGACGCCATTGTAGTCCCAGAGAAATTGTGTAAATTGGATAAATACTACGCAGTGCCTGTTTACACTGATGTTTTTCCAATACCTAAGAGGTTTTCAGAAATTATTACTAAGGAATGGGATAGACCAGGTGTACCGTTCTCTCCCCCTCCTGTTTTTAAAAAGATGTTTCCCATAGATGCCGCTACACGGGACTTGTGGCAAACGGTCCCTAAGGTGGAGGGAGCAGTCTCTACTCTAGCGAAGCGTACAACTATCCCTGTTGAGGACAGTTGTGCTTTTCTAGATCCAATGGACAAAAAATTAGAGGGTTACCTTATGAAAATTTTTATTCAACAAGTTTTTATTCTCCAGCTCCTTGCATGCATTGCCCCTGTCACTGCTGCTGCGGCCTTCTGGTTTGATTCTCTAGAAGAGGCTCTACAGGTAGAAACCCCATTGGATGATATCCTTGACAAGCTTAAAGCTCTTAAGCTAGCCAATTCATTTGTTTCTGACGCTGTTGTTCATTTAACCAAACTAACGGCTAAGAACTCAGGTTTTGCTATTCAGGCGCGTAGGGCGCTATGGCTTAAATCCTGGTCAGCTGACGTTACTTCAAAGTCTAAGCTTCTTAACATTCCCTTCAAGGGGCAGACCCTTTTCGGGCCTGGACTGAAGGAGATCATTTCTGATATTACTGGAGGAAAAAGTCATGCCCTTCCTCAGGATAGGTCCAACAAATTAAGGACCAAACAGCCTAATTTTCGTGCCTTTCGAAACTTCAAGAGTGGCGCAGCTTCAACTTCCTCTAATACAAAACAAGAGGGAAATTTTGCCTAGTCCAAGCCGGTCTGGAGACCTAACCAGGCTTGGAACAAAGGAAAGCAGGCTAAAAAACCTGCTGCTGCCTCTAAGACAGCATGAAAGATCAGCCCCCGATCCGGTAACGGATCTAGTAGGGGCAGACTTTCTCTCTTTGCCCAGGCTTGGGCAAGAGATATCCAGGATCTCTGGGCGTTGGAAATCGTGTCCCAGGGATATCTTCTGGACTTCAAAGCTTCTTCCCCAAAAGGAAGATTTCATCTCTCACAATTATCTGCAAACCAGATAAAGAGAGAGGTATTATTGCATTGTGTTCAAGACCTCCTAGTTATGGGAGTGATCCACCCAGTTCCAAAGGAGGAACAGGGGCAAGGCTTCTATTCAAATCTGTTTGTGGTTCCCAAGAAAGAGGGAACCTTCAGACCAATCTTAGATCTCAAGATCCTAAAGAAATTCCTCAGGGTCCCATCCTTCAAGATGGAGACTATTGATCCAGGAGGGTCAATATATGACTACCGTGGACTTAAAGGATGCTTATCTGCACATTCTGATACACAGAGATCATCATCGGTTTCTCAGGTTCGCCTTCCTAGACAGGCATTACCAGTTTGTGGCTCTTCCCTTTGGGTTAGCTACGGCACCAAGAATCTTTATGAAGGTTCTGGGGTCACTCCTAGCGGTCCTAAGGCCGCGGGGTATAGCAGTAGCCCCTTACCTAGATGACATTCTAATACAGGCGTCGAATTTTCAAATCGCCAGGTCCCATACAGACATTGTTCTGGCATTCCTGAGGTCGCATGGGTGGAAAGTGAACGAAGAAAAGAGTTCTCTATCCCCTCTCGCAAGAGTTTCCTTCCTAGGAACTCTTATAGATTCTGTAGAATTGAAGATTTACCTGACAGAGGCCAGGTTGGCAAAACTTCTAAATTCCTGCCGTGTTCTTTATTCTACTTCTCGCCCTTCAGTGGCTCAGTGTATGGAAGTAATCGGCTTAATGGTAGCGGCAATGGACATAGTGCCGTTTGCCCGCCTACATCTCAGACCGCTGCAACTCTGCATGCTCAGTCAGTGGAATGGGGATTACACAGATTTGTCCCCTCTACTAAATCTGGATCAAGAGACCAGGGATTCTCTTCTCTGGTGGCTATCTCGGGTCCATCTGTCCAAGGGTATGACCTTCCGCAGGCCAGATTGGACAATAGTAACGACAGATGTCAGCCTTCTGGAACTCCCTGAAAGCTCAGGGCTTGTGGACTCAGGAGGAGACACTCCTTCCGATAAACATTCAGGAACTAAGAGCGATATTCAATGCTCTTCAGGCTTGGCCTCAGCTAGCTGCGGTCAGGTTCATCAGATTTCAGTCGGACAGTATCACGACTGTGGCCTACATCAACCATCAAGGGGGAACAAGGAGTTCCCTAGCAATGTTGGAGGTTTCAAAAATAATTCTATAGGCAGAGGTTCATATATCAGCTATCAGCTATCCATATCCCAGGAGTAGAGAACTGGGAGGCGGATTTTCTAAGTCGACAGACTTTTCATCCGGGGGAGTGGGAACTCCATCCGGAGGTGTTTGCACAGTTGATTCAACTTTGGGGCAAAACAGAACTGGATCTCATGGCGTCTCGTCAGAACGCCAAGCTTCCTTGTTACGGATCCAGGTCCAGGGATCCCAAGGCAGCGCTGATAGATGCTCTAGCAGCGCCTTGGTCTTTCAACCTGGCTTATGTGTTTCCACCGTTTCCTCTGCTCCCTCGTCTGATTGCCAAGATCAAGCAGGAGAGAGCTTCGGTAATTTTGATAGCAACTGCGTGGCCACGCAGGACTTGGTATGCAGATCTGGTGGACATGTCATCCCTTCCACCATGGACTCTACCGCTGAGGCAGGACCTTTACTTCAGGGTCCTTTCAACCATCCAAATCTAATTTCTCTGCGTCTGACTGCTTGGAGATTGAACGCTTGATTTTATCAAAACGGGGTTTCTCCGAGTCGGTCATTGATACCTTAATTCAGGCTCGAAAGCCTGTCACCAGGAAAATCTATCATAAGATATGGTGTAAATATCTTCATTGGTGTGAATCTAAGGGTTACTCATGGAGTAAAGTCAGGATTCCCAGGATATTATCTTTTCTCCAAGAAGGATTGGAGAAGGGATTGTCAGCTAGTTCCTTAAAGGGACAGATTTCTGCTCTGTCTTTTCTTTTGCACAAGCGTCTGGCGGATGTTCCAGACGTTCAGGCGTTTTGTCAGGCTTTAGTTAGAATCAAGCCTGTGTTTAAACTTTAAATTTAGTTCTTAAAGTTCTTCAAGGGGTTCCGTTTGAACCTCTGCATTCCATAGATATCAAGTTTTATCTTGGAAAGTTCTATTTCTGGTAGCTATCTCTGCGGCTCGAAGAGTTTCAGAGTTATCTGCCTTGCAGTGTGATTCCCCTTATCTGATCTTCCATGCAGATAAGGTAGTTTTGCGTACCAAACCTGGGTTTCTTCCTAAGGTGGTATCTAATAAGAATATCAATCAGGAGATTGTTGTTCCATCACTGTGTCCTAATCCTTCTTCAAAGAAAGAACGTCTTTTACACAATCTTGACGTGGTTCGTGCTTTAAAGTTTTATTTACAAGCTACTATTTTCGTCAAACATCTGCATTGTTTGTTGTCTACTCTGGACAGAGGAAAGGCCAAAAGGCTTCAGCAACTTCTCTTTCTTTTTGGTTAAGAAGTATAACCCGCTTAGCTTATGAGACTGCTGGCCAGCAGCCTCCTGAGAGAATTACAGCTCATTCCACTAGAGCGGTGGCTTCCACATGGGCTTTTAAAAATGAGGCTTCTGTTGAACAGATTTTTAAGGCGGCGACTTGGTCTTTGCTTCATACTTTTTCTAAATTCTACAAATTTGATACTTTTGCTTCTTCGGAGGCTATTTTTGGGAGAAAGGTCTTACAGGCAGTGGTGCCTTCCGTTTAAGCGCCTGCCTTTTCCCTCCCTTCATCCGTGTCCTATAGCTTTGGTATTGGTATCCCACAAGTAATGGATGAATCCGTGGACTGGATACACCTTACAAGAGAAAACAAAATTTATGCTTACCTGATAAATTTATTTCTCTTGTGGTGTATCCAGTCCACGGCCCGCCCTGTTATTTTAAGGCAGGTGTTTTTTATTTTTAAATTACAGTCACCACTGCACCCTATAGTTTCTCCTTTCTCTTGCTTGTCTTCGGTCGAATGACTGGAGGTGGCAGTTAGGGGAGGAGCTATATAGACAGCTCTGCTGTGGGTGATCCTCTTGCAGCTTCCTGTTGGGAAGGAGAATATCCCACAAGTAATGGATGAATCCGTGGACTGGATACACCACAAGAGAAATAAATTTATCAGGTAAGCATAAATTTTGTTTTTCTGTGGGGCGTCTCTTATTTCCTGTTCTTCTGGCACCTTTTCATCCTGGTATTTCTTCTACTGTTCCTTGTTCCTCGGCAGAATGAGGGAAGTGGGAGGAGTATTTAAGCCTTTGGCTGGGATGTCTTTGCCTCCTGGTAGCCAGGTTCTTATTTCCCAAAAGTAATGAATGCAGCTGTGGACTCTTTACATCTTAAGAAAAGAAAATGACCAGGTAAGCATCATTTAAGTTTTTAAAATATATATGCAAGCTGTATTTACCTAACTGCAATACTTATAGTAATATAAGACCCACATTTGTATCAGTACACATTAGATGCATAATTGAGTTACATGTGTAACAGTGACGTTTTTGGGGCGGTCCACACTTGAAAAGATCTTTAAATTTAAAACCAGAAGGGGAAGGCATGTATTTCCTCTGATGAAGCGGAGTTACGGCCAAAAAACGCGTCAGACACGACCCCTTCACGTCACGAAGCAACAACGTCTTACTGAGTGGCTGAATTGGGTCCTCTGCATTACGAACTGTAATTTACTTGTTTGGCTTCTGCTATACCAAGCCACAAGCAGAGCATTGAAACCCCCATGGGATCCAGAACTGTAGGGTGGAATATCGGTTTTCAGCATCCTGATCCTGGAGGGTCCCGCTCACTATTTACTGTCCACATACCTCATATGTTTGAGGGTGACTCTCGTGAGTAGTTCCAACAAGGGGTTTGGGATCACGTTTGTGTTTACTGTTCATCTTATTAAACATACTGCATTTAGAGTCCTGTCTGTGCTTTACCTTCTTTTCCTTTTTACAGTTAATATTTTGTGCTCCATTTGTAATCTAGCCCTAAATCGGCAAGATTTGCACTCCTCTAAATTTGGGCTGCAGAGGTTGTTTTATGACATTTCATGATTATTATGAAGACCAATAAGATTTTAGCATATTGTAGCATTAAAGGGACAGTAAACCTTTAAAATATTTTTAAATAATTGTGCACTATGTGTACAATTAAACATGACTCATGCTTTCTAGCTTATATTTTTATGCAGCCTAAAGCACTCTGATCTATGCTTCATAGCCTTCCTTTCCAGCGCTTCAGGGTTTGTTTGTTTTTATAAACCGTGTCACAATCTTGCTTTCTAATCACAGCCCGTCCTATTGTGCTATTTAACTTAATGCAGCTCCCGGTAATCCTTCTGTCCCAGTCTGCCTTCTGTCTTGTTTTAATTTATTATACTCACTTTATTAATGTATACACTTGAGAAATGTCACATTACATAGTTTGGACGGAAGAGCACCAAGAAGCAACAGAAAACACATGAAAATTAAATGTATGACAGCAAATGCAATATGTGAAATGGGGGAGCTGGAGCTCTTAGGTAGCAGCAGTAGAATATACAATAAAATAACAAGAGTATTGCATTGAGCAATGATACTTTTATTTATTGGACTAACTAGTAAAAAATATAATTGCTCAATGCAATACTCTTGTTATACTCTTGACTAACTCGGCTACTCCAATCAACAAATATATATATATATATATATATATATATACACATACACACACACACACACAGTATATGTAAATAACAAAACTTGACAATATACATTCATTATTTATTTTGTCTCCTTTTCCAGCAATTCCATTCTGAAATTGTGAGCTTTTCTGTTCCTGTTAGAAATGGAAGTGCAGAACACTGTTATATTCCACAAAGCCATTGGCTGCACACTAGTGGCCTATTTATAACTGTCCCTAATTGGGCACAGCAGAGAATTCAACCTAAGTTACAACATGGCTGCTCCCATTGTTTTATATACACTAAAACTTTACACTAATTTTGTCAATATTTAAACAACTAATGAAACTTTAAAAAATACATCCACATACAATTATATCTAGCATTTGTTTAGTGTTTAATGTACCTTTACTTAGAGGGTTATATTTTATTTAGGAGGGATAGGGGTAATGAAAAGGGGAGAATGAATTAGCATGTATATTAAACCTGAGCTTAAACCTACAATAAAGGAAGATGTATATGATGATACAGGTGATAATGTAGAGACACTGTGGTTTGAAATAAAAAGTGTGTGTGGGATATGACAATGGCAATTTTTTTGACTAAGTTGTATTTTTCATTTGTAAATACTGTGATATGAGATATGGGAAGGTTAATTCCTTTTGTCTGATGTCAAAAAATATTCAGCAAGAGTTTACACTGGCTAAATGCTCTGTCATTTAATTTTCATTATTTACATTGGCAAAGGACTGTGGCTAAAGCCTAAAAATAATACCATTCTGAGATTAAATTTTGTATTATAAATTCAAAATATATGTTTAGTTGCCAACATTTCACCACATTTAGATGTATGAATGGAAACCATGTGATCCTTTTTAAATGTACTCTAACCTGGCTGGATGTGTGCAGGGTGAAACCTTCCTTCTGACCTCAGGCCATCTTGTCCTATAAAATGACAGCAGCAACTTTGGGTGAAGCATAGAATAATTTTTTTCTGGACCAGACAAGCAGCGTGTTAAGTGGTACCTCCAGGAGAGGTAGTAACAGTATATTAGGCTACCCCATTATGACTGGGTGCAAAGTGTGTTAGATTTCGCCTTCAAAACAGGCGGCTTTTGGTTTTATTATAAAACATTTTATTAAAAAAAAAAAGGTGTGTTGGTCCTAAAAATTATTATTAAAAACATGCAACATCCCCCCAAACTGTAGTGGAATGGAAGAAACTCAACTGCTAATCCGAATAGGAAAGGCTGCTAATTATAATAATATATAATGCCAGTGTTGTAATTATGGGAGATTTTAACTAACACAAAATAAATTTGGGCAATAAAACTAGCAATACTGCTAAGGGAGAGAGCTTTTTCTTCTGTTATGTGTGATCAGTCCACGGGTCATCATTACTTCTGGGATATAACTCCTCCCCAACAGGAAATGCAAGAGGATTCACCCAGCAGAGCTGCATATAGCTCCTCCCCTCTACGTCAGTCCCAGTCATTCTCTTGCACCCAACGACTAGATAGGATGTGTGAGAGGACTATGGTGATTATACTTAGTTTTTATGACTTCAATCAAAAGTTTGTTATTTTACAATAGCACCGGAGCGTGTTATTACTTCTCTGGCAGAGTTTGAGGAAGAATCTACCAGAGTTTTTTACTATGATTTTAACCGGAGTAGTTAAGATCATATTGCTGTTCTCGGCCATCTGAGGGAGGTAAAAGCTTCAGATCAGGGGACAGCGGGCAGATGAATCTGCATTGAGGTATGTTGCAGTTTTTATTTTCTGAATGGAATTGATGAGAAAATCCTGCCATACCGTTATAATGACATGTATGTATACACTTCAGTATTCTGGGGATGGTATTTCACCGGAACTACTCTGTTAAAAGTCACTAATCCTTTTAATAAGTATTTATCATGTTAAACGTTTTTGCTGGAATGTAGAATCGTTTACATTTCTGAGGTACTGAGTGAATAAATATTTGGGCATTATTTTCCACTTGGCAGTTGTTTGGTTTTTAATTGTGACAGTTTCGTTTCTCTTCACTGCTGTGTGTGAGGGGGAGGGCCGTTTTTGGCGCTCTTTGCTACGCATCAAAAAATTCAAGTCAGTTACTCTTATATTTCCTGCATGATCCGGTTCATCTCTGACAGATCTCAGGGGTCTTCAAACTTCTTTGGAGGGAGGTAGATTCTCTCAGCAGAGCTGTGAGAATTTTATATTGACTGTGAATAAAAACGTTGCTCTGTAATTTTTATGTCAAATTTAATTATTGTTATTTTACTAATGGGAACAAACCTTTGCTAAAAGTTGTGTTGTTTTAAAGTTTGATGCTATAACTGTTTTTCAGTTCATTATTTCAACTGTCATTTAATCGTTTAGTACCTCTTTGAGGCACAGTACGTTTTTGCTAAAAAAGATTATAACCAAGTTGCAAGTTTATTGCTAGTGTGTTAAACATGTCTGACTCAGAGGAAGATATCTGTGTCATTTGTTCCAATGCCAAGGTGGAGCCCAATAGAAATTTATGTACTAACTGTATTGATGCTACTTTAAATAAAAGTCAATCTGTACAATGTGAACAAATTTCACCAAACAGCGAGGGGAGAGTTATGCCGACTAACTCGCCTCACGCGGCAGTACCTGCATCTCCCGCCCGGGAGGTGCGTGATATTATGGCGCCTAGTACATCTGGGCGGCCATTACAGATAACATTACAAGATATGGCTACTGTTATGACTGAAGTTTTGTCTAAATTACCAGAACTAAGAGGCAAGCGTGATCACTCTGGGGTGAGAACAGAGTGCGCTGACAATACTAGGGCCATGTCTGATACTGCGTCACAGCTTGCAGAGCATGAGGACGGAGAGCTTCATTCTGTGGGTGACGGTTCTGATCCAAACAGATTGGATTCAGATATTTCAAATTTTAAATTTAAATTGGAGAACCTCCGTGTATTACTAGGGGAGGTCTTAGCAGCTCTCAATGATTGTAACACCGTTGCAATACCAGAGAAACTGTGTAGGTTGGATAAATACTTTGCGGTACCGGCGAGTACTGACGTTTTTCCTATACCTAAGAGACTAACTGAAATTGTTACTAAGGAGTGGGATAGACCCGGTGTGCCGTTCTCACCCCCTCCAATATTTAGAAAGATGTTTCCAATAGACGCCACCACTCGGGACTTATGGCAAACGGTCCCTAAGGTGGAGGGAGCAGTTTCTACTTTAGCTAAGCGTACCACTATCCCGGTGGAGGATAGCTGTGCCTTTTCAGATCCAATGGATAAAAAATTAGAGGGTTACCTTAAGAAAATGTTTGTTCAACAAGGTTTTATATTGCAACCCCTTGCATGTATCGCGCCGATTACGGCTGCGGCAGCATTTTGGATTGAGTCTCTGGAAGAGAACCTTAGTTCATCTACGCTAGACGACATTACGGACAGGCTTAGAGTCCTTAAACTAGCTAATTCATTCATTTCGGAGGCCGTAGTACATTTAACCAAACTTACGGCTAAGAACTCAGGATTCGCCATACAGGCACGTAGGGCGCTGTGGCTAAAATCCTGGTCAGCTGATGTTACTTCTAAGTCCAAATTACTTAATATACCTTTCAAGGGGCAGTCTTTATTTGGGCCCGGTTTGAAAGAAATTATCGCTGACATTACAGGAGGTAAGGGCCACGCCCTACCTCAAGACAAAGCCAAAACTAAGGCTAGACAGTCTAATTTTCGTCCCTTTCGGAATTTCAAAACAGGAGCAGCATCAACCTCCACTGCACCAAAACAGGAGGGAGCTGTGGCTCGTTACAGGCAAGGCTGGAAGCCTAACCAGTCCTGGAACAAGAGCAAGCAGGCCAGGAAACCTGCTGCTGCCCCAAAGACAGCATGAACCGAGAGCCCCCGATCCGGGATCGGATCTAGTGGGGGGCAGACTTTCTCTCTTCGCCCAGGCCTGGGCAAGAGATGTTCAGGATCCCTGGGCGCTAGAGATCATATCTCAGGGATACCTTCTAGACTTCAAATTATCTCCCCCAAGAGGGAGATTTCATCTGTCAAGGTTGTCAACAAACCAGATAAAGAAAGAAGCGTTTCTACGCTGTGTACAAGATCTGTTATTAATGGGAGTGATCCATCCGGTTCCGCGGTCGGAACAAGGACAAGGGTTCTACTCAAACCTGTTTGTGGTTCCCAAAAAAGAGGGAACTTTCAGGCCAATCTTAGATTTAAAGATTCTAAACAAATTCCTAAGAGTTCCATCGTTCAAAATGGAAACTATTCGGACAATCTTACCCATGATCCAAAAGGGTCAGTACATGACCACAGTGGATTTAAAAGATGCTTACCTTCACATACCGATTCACAAAGATCATCACCGGTATCTAAGGTTTGCCTTCTTAGACAGGCACTACCAGTTTGTAGCTCTTCCATTCGGATTGGCTACGGCTCCAAGAATCTTCACAAAGGTTCTGGGTGCCCTTCTGGCGGTACTAAGACCGCGAGGGATTTCGGTAGCTCCGTACCTAGACGGCATTCCATTGATATAAGGTTGTTATCTTGGAAAGTTCTGTTTTTAATGGCTATTTCCTCGGCTCGAAGAGTCTCTGAGTTATCAGCCTTACATTGTGATTCTCCTTATCTGATTTTTCACTCAGACAAGGTAGTTCTGCGTACTAAACCTGGGTTCTTACCTAAGGTAGTCACTAACAGGAATATCAATCAAGAGATTGTTGTTCCATCCTTGTGTCCAAATCCTTCTTCAAAGAAGGAACGTCTTCTACACAATTTGGATGTAGTTCGTGCCCTCAAGTTCTACTTGCAGGCAACTAAAGAATTTCGCCAAACTTCTTCCCTGTTTGTCGTTTATTCTGGACAGAGGAGAGGTCAAAAAGCTTCTGCTACCTCTCTCTCTTTTTGGCTTCGTAGCATAATACGTTTAGCCTATGAGACTGCTGGACAGCAGCCTCCTGAAAGAATTACAGCTCACTCCACTAGAGCTGTGGCTTCCACTTGGGCCTTTAAGAATGAGGCCTCGGTTGAACAGATTTGCAAGGCTGCAACTTGGTCTTCGCTTCATACTTTTTCCAAATTTTACAAATTTGACACTTTTGCTTCTTCGGAGGCTATTTTTGGGAGAAAGGTTCTTCAGGCAGTGGTTCCTTCTGTATAATGAGCCTGCCTATCCCTCCCGTCATCCGTGTACTTTTGCTTTGGTATTGGTATCCCAGAAGTAATGATGACCCGTGGACTGATCACACATAACAGAAGAAAACATAATTTATGCTTACCTGATAAATTCCTTTCTTCTGTTGTGTGATCAGTCCACGGCCCGCCCTGTTTTAAGGCAGGTAAATATCTTTTAAATTATACTCCAGTCACCACTTCACCCTTGGTTACTCCTTTCTCGTTGATTCTTGGTCGAATGACTGGGACTGACGTAGAGGGGAGGAGCTATATGCAGCTCTGCTGGGTGAATCCTCTTGCATTTCCTGTTGGGGAGGAGTTATATCCCAGAAGTAATGATGACCCGTGGACTGATCACACAACAGAAGAAAGGAATTTATCAGGTAAGCATAAATTATGTTTTTTTCTTCTACAAGATATGACAAGTCCACGGATTTCATCCTTGTGGGATTTATCCTCCTGCTAACAGGAAGTGGCAAAGAGCACCACAGCAGAGCTGTATATATAGCTCCTCCCTTCCCTCCACCCCCAGTCATTCTCTTTGCCTGTGTTAGTAATAGGAAGAGGTAAAGTGAGGTGTTAGTTATAGATTCTTCAATCAAGAAATTTTTTATTTTAAAATAGTACCGGTGAGTACTATTATCCTCAGGGAGAAATCGTCAGTGGATGAAGAGATCATTTTTCTGCCCTGAGGTTGATGATCTTAGCAGACGTTACTAAGATCCATTCTGGTTCCCACAGAGCTTCTGAAGATACTGCAAAAAAAATCTTCAGTGTGGAGAACGGTGTCATGCTACAAGCAGCATTGAGGTATGTTCAGTCTTTTATTTTTGAGGAGACTTGTTACATCAGAACTGGCTGACATTATTCACTGTAAGGGAAGGGGTAAGCAGTAGACCTATATCGAATGACTGGAGGTGACGTAGAGGGGAGGAGCTATATAGCAACTCTGCTGGGTGAATCCTCTTGCACTTCCTGTAGGGGAGCAGTTAATATCCCACAAGTAATGATGACCCGTGGACTGATCACACTACAGAAGAAAGGAATTTATCAGGTAAGCATAAATTATGTTTTTCAGAATAAAAAGACTCTTTAAAAGATGATTTAACTTTTTGTCAAATGCTGCAGTAATTTGGCAAATTTGAACTGTTCAGTGTAATTTTTTAGTGCTAAAACATCGTTTTTGGGCAGTACAGAAAAATTGTTGAGCTTTTATTATTATTTATTATTTTTTCTAAAATATTTTTGTATCATTTAAAAAAGTTAAAAACGACTATTGTGGCCATTGCTAGTCTAACATGTCTGAACTTGAGGAAACTCCTTGTTCTATGTGTTTAGAAGCCATTGTGGAACCCCCTCTTACTTTGTGTACCTCCTTGTACTGAAACGGCCTTACAATGTAAAAAGCATATTTTATGTAAAGAAAGTGTGCTTAAGGATGATTCTCAGTCTGAAGAGAATGCCGCCAAATTCTCCCCAAGTGTCACAACCTTTAACGCCCACCCAAGCGACACCGAGTTCCTAAACCGTGTCTAATTAATTTACTCTGCAGGATATGGCTGCAGTTATGTCAACTACCCTTACAGAGGTATTATCTAAGTTACCAGTGTTACAGGGCAAACACAGAAGAACAAGAATCAATGTGAATACTGAGTCCTCTGATGCTTTGTTGGCTATTTCCGATGTACCCTCACAGGGATCTGAGTTGGGGGTCAGGGAACTTTTGTCTGAGGGAGAACTTTCGGAATCGGGAAGTGTGTTACCTCAGAGAGATTCGGACGTCATGTCCTTTAAATTTAATCTGGAACACCTCCGCCTGTTACTTAGGCAGGTCTTAGCGACTCTGGATGACTGTAACCCTATTTTGGTACCACCAGAGAAATCGTGTAAGATGGACAAATATTTAGAAGTTCCCGCTTACACTGATGTTTTTCCGGTTCCCAAGAGAGTCTCGGAGATTATCAAAAAGGAGTGGGACAGACCGGGTATACCGTTCTCTCCTCCTCCTAATTTTAAGAAAATGTATCCCATATCAGACACCATTCGGGACTCTTGGCAAACTGTCCCTAAGGTGAAGGGAGCTATATCTACCCTGGCTAAACGTACAACTATTCCTATGGAGGACAGCTGTGCTTTCAAAGACCCTATGGATAAGAAATTAGAGGGTCTTCTAAAGAAGTTATTTATTCATCAGGGTTTCCTTTTACAACCGACAGCCTGCATTGTTCCAGTTACTACTGCAGCGGCTTTCTGGTTTGATGCCTTAGAAGAGTCTCTCAAAATTGAGACCCCTTTAGAGGATATTTTAGGTAGAATTAAGGCTCTCAAGCTAGCTAATTCTTTTATCACAGATGCCGCCTTTCAAATTGCTAAGTTGGCGACTAAAAATGCAGGATTTGCCATTTTAGCGCGTAGAGTGTTATGGCTAAAATCGTGGTCTGCTGATGTGTCATCTAAGTCAAAGCTCTTGGCTATTCCTTTCAAGGGCAAGACCGTCTTCGGACCTGAGTTGAAGGAAATAATTTCTGACATTACTGGAGGTAAAGGTTACGCCCTACCTCAGGATAAGTCTGTTAAGATGAGGGGTAAACAAAATAATTTTTGTTCCTTTCGGAACTTTAAAGGAGTACCCTCTTCTTCCTCCACAAAGCAGGAAGTGAATTTCGCTCAGGCCAAGTCCGTCTGGAGACCCAACCAGGCTTGGAACAAGGGTAAACAACCCAAGAAGCCTGCTGCTACTACATAGACAGCATGAAGGGGCGGCCCCCGATCCGGGACCGGATCTAGTAGGGGGCAGACTTTTTCTTTGCCCAGGCTTGGGCAAGAGATGTTCAGGACCCCTAGGCACTGGAAATCGTGACCCATTGGGTATCAACTAGAATTCAAAAGTTTTCTCCCAAGAGGGAGATTTCTTCTTTCACGATTGTCTGTAGACCAGATAAAAAGAGAGGAGTTATTACGTTGTGTAAAAGACCTCTCTACTATGGGAGTGATTCGTCCCGTTTCAAGACTAGAACAGGGACAGGGGTTTTACTCGAATCTTTTCTTGGTTCCCAAAAAAGAGGGAACATTCAGACCTAGTGTAGATCTCAAGAGTCTAAACAAGTTTCTCAAAGTCCCATCTTTCAAGATGGAGACTATCCGAACAATTTTACCAATGATCCAGGAGGGTCAATATATGACTACCGTGGACTTGAAGAATGCATACCTTCATATTCCTATTCACAAGGATCATCATCAGTACCTAAGGTTTGCCTTCCTGGACAAACATTTTCAGTTTGTGGCTCTTCCCTTCGGGTTGGCCACAGCACCCAGGATCTTCACAAAGGTTCTAGAGTCCCTTCTGGCGGTTCTCAGGCCGCGGGGCATAGCAGTGGCACCTTATCTGGACTATACTTTGATTCAGGCGTCGACTTATCATCTTACATAGTCTCATACAGACACAGTTTGTCCTTTCTGAGAACTCACGGATGGAAGGTGAATCTACAAAAGAGTTCACTAATTCCACAGACAAAGGTTTCCTTCTTGGGAACTCTGACAGATTCTATAGCCATGAAGATTTTTCTGACGGGGGTCAGAAAGTCGAAAATTCTAAATACATGCCGAGCCCTTCAGTCCAATCCTCGGCCATCAGTGGCTCAGTGTATGGAGGTAATTGGATTGATGGTGGCGGCAATGAACATCATTCCGTTTGCTCGGTTTCATCTCAGACCACTGCAATTGTGCATGCTCGGACAGTGGAATGGGGACTATGCAAATTTATCTTCTCCGATACATCTGGATCAAGAGACAAGAAACTCATCCAGGGGAGTGGGAACTCAATCCGGAGGTATTTGTCTCACTGATTCTCCGATGGGGCAGACCGGAATTGGATCTGATGGCATCTCGACAGAATGCCAAGCTCCCAAGATATGATCCAGGTCAAGGGATCCTCAGGCCGAACTGATAGATGCCTTGGCAGTGCCTTGGTCGTTCAACCTAGCTTATGTGTTTCCACCGTTTCCTCTCCTTCCCCGGGTGATTGCTCGGATCAAACAGCAGAGAGCTTCAGTTATTCTAATCGCGCCTGCATGGCCACGCAGGACTTGGTATGCAGATCTAGTGGACATGTCCTCTCTGCCTCCGTGGAAACTTCCAGTGAGACAGGACCTTCTCATTCAAGGTCCTTTCCAACATCCAAATCTACTTTCTCTGCAGCTGACTGCTTGGAGATTGAACGCTTGATTTCTCCAACATAGGTGTGTCCGGTCCACGGCGTCATCCTTACTTGTGGGATATTCTCTTCCCCAACAGGAAATGGCAAAGAGCCCAGCAAAGCTGGTCACATGATCCCTCCTAGGCTCCGCCTACCCCAGTCATTCTCTTTGCCGTTGTACAGGCAACATCTCCACGGAGATGGCTTAGAGTTTTTTAGTGTTTAACTGTAGTTTTTATTATTCAATCAAGAGTTTGTTATTTTAAAATAGTGCTGGTATGTACTATTTACTCAGAAACAGAAAAGAGATGAAGATTTCTGTTTGTATGAGGAAAATGATTTTAGCAACCGTTACTAAAATCCATGGCTGTTCCACACAGGACTGTTGAGAGGAATTAACTTCAGTTGGGGGAACAGTGAGCAGTCTCTTGCTGCTTGAGGTATGACACATTCTAACAAGACGATGTAATGCTGGAAGCTGTCATTTTCCCTATGGGATCCGGTAAGCCATGTTTATTAAGATAGTAAATAAGGGCTTCACAAGGGCTTATTAAGACTGTAGACTTTTTCTGGGCTAAATCGATTCATTATTAACACATATTTAGCCTTGAGGAATCATTTAATCTGGGTATTTTGATAAGATTATATCGGCAGGCACTGTTTTAGACACCTTATTCTTAGGGGCTTTCCCAAATCATAGGCAGAGCCTCATTTTCGCGCCGGTGTTGCGCACTTGTTTTTGAGAGGCATGATATGCAGTCGCATGTGTGAGGAGCTCTGATACATAGAAAAGACTTTCTGAAGGCGTCATTTGGTATCGTATTCCCCTTTGGGCTTGGTTGGGTCTCAGCAAAGCAGATACCAGGGACTGTAAAGGGGTTAAAGTTAAAAACGGCTCCGGTTCCGTTATTTTAAGGGTTAAAGCTTCCTTCATATTTTTTCGCAATTGCAGTAATAAAGTGTGTTCAGTTTAAAATTTAAAGTGACAGTAACGGTTTTATTTTAAAACGTTTTTTGTACTTTGTTATCAAGTTTATGCCTGTTTAACATGTCTGAACTACCAGATAGACTGTGTTCTGAATGTGGGGAAGCCAGAGTTCCTTCTCATTTAAATAAATGTGATTTATGTGACAATGACAATGATGCCCAAGATGATTCCTCAAGTGAGGGGAGTAAGCATGGTACTGCATCATTCCCTCCTTCGTCTACACGAGTCTTGCCCACTCAGGAGGCCCCTAGTACATCTAGCGCGCCAATACTCCTTACTATGCAACAATTAACGGCTGTAATGGATAATTCTGTCAAAAACATTTTAGCCAAAATGCACACTTATCAGCGTAAGCGCGACTGCTCTGTTTTAGATACTGAAGAGCATGACGATGCTGATAATAATGGTTCTGAAGGGCCCCTAAACCAGTCTGATGGGGCCAGGGAGGTTTTGTCTGAGGGAGAAATTACTGATTCAGGGAACATTTCTCAACAAGCTGAACCTGATGTGATTACGTTTAAATTTAAGTTGGAACATCTCCGCATTCTGCTTAAGGAGGTATTATCCACTCTGGATGATTGTGACAAGTTGGTCATCCCAGAGAAACTATGTAAAATGGACAAGTTCCTAGAGGCCCCGGGGCTCCCAGAAGCTTTTCCTATACCCAAGCGGGTGGCGGACATTGTAAATAAAGAATGGGAAAGGCCCGGTATTCCTTTCGTCCCTCCCCCCATATTTAAAAAATTGTTTCCTATGGTCGACCCCAGAAAGGACTTATGGCAGACAGTCCCCAAGGTCGAGGGAGCGGTTTCCACTTTAAACAAACGCACCACTATACCCATAGAAGATAGTTGTGCTTTCAAAGATCCTATGGATAAAAAATTAGAAGGTTTACTTAAAAAGATGTTTGTTCAGCAGGGTTACCTTCTACAACCAATTTCATGCATTGTCCCTGTCGCTACAGCCGCGTGTTTCTGGTTCGATGAGCTGGTAAAGGCGGTCGATAGTGATTCTCCTCCTTATGAGGAGATTATGGACAGAATCAATGCTCTCAAATTGGCTAATTCTTTCACCCTAGACGCCACTTTGCAATTGGCTAGGTTAGCGGCTAAGAATTCTGGGTTTGCTATTGTGGCGCGCAGAGCGCTTTGGTTGAAATCTTGGTCAGCTGATGCGTCTTCCAAGAACAAGCTACTTAACATTCCTTTCAAGGGGAAAACGCTGTTTGGCCCTGACTTGAAAGAGATTATCTCTGATATCACTGGGGGTAAGGGCCACGCCCTTCCTCAGGATCGGCCTTTCAAGGCCAAAAATAAACCTAATTTTCGTCCCTTTCGTAGAAACGGACCAGCCCAAAGTGCTACGTCCTCTAAGCAAGAGGGTAATACTTCTCAAGCCAAGCCAGCTTGGAGACCAATGCAAGGCTGGAACAAGGGAAAGCAGGCCAAGAAACCTGCCACTGCTACCAAGACAGCATGAAATGTTGGCCCCCGATCCGGGACCGGATCTGGTGGGGGGCAGACTCTCTCTCTTCGCTCAGGCTTGGGCAAGAGATGTTCTGGATCCTTGGGCGCTAGAAATAGTCTCCCAAGGTTATCTTCTGGAATTCAAGGGGCTTCCCCCAAGGGGGAGGTTCCACAGGTCTCAATTGTCTTCAGACCATATAAAGAGACAGGCATTCTTACTTTGTGTAGAAGACCTGTTAAAAATGGGAGTGATTCATCCTGTTCCATTAGGAGAACAAGGGATGGGGTTCTACTCCAATCTGTTCATAGTTCCCAAAAAAGAGGGAACGTTCAGACCAATCTTAGATCTCAAGATCTTAAACAAGTTTCTCAAGGTTCCATCGTTCAAAATGGAAACCATTCGAACAATTCTTCCTTCCATCCAGGAAGGTCAATTCATGACCACGGTGGATTTAAAGGATGCGTATCTACATATTCCTATCCACAAGGAACATCATCGGTTCCTAAGGTTCGCATTCCTGGACAAGCATTACCAGTTCGTGGCGCTTCCTTTCGGATTAGCCACTGCTCCAAGGATTTTCACAAAGGTACTAGGGTCCCTTCTAGCTGTGCTAAGACCAAGGGGCATTGCTGTAGTACCTTACTTGGACGACATTCTGATTCAAGCGTCGTCCCTTCCTCAAGCAAAGGCTCACACGGACATCGTCCTGGCCTTTCTCAGATCTCATGGATGGAAAGTGAACGTGGAAAAGAGTTCTCTATCTCCGTCAACAAGGGTTCCCTTCTTGGGAACAATAATAGACTCCTTAGAGATGAGGATTTTTCTGACAGAGGCCAGAAAAACAAAACTTCTAGACTCTTGTCGAATACTTCATTCCGTTCCTCTTCCTTCCATAGCGCAGTGCATGGAAGTGATAGGTTTGATGGTAGCGGCGATGGACATAGTTCCTTTTGCGCGCATTCATCTAAGACCATTACAACTGTGCATGCTCAGTCAGTGGAATGGGGACTATACAAACTTGTCTCCGAGGATACAAGTAAATCAGAGGACCAGAGACTCACTCCGTTGGTGGCTGTCCCTGGACAACCTGTCACAAGGGATGACCTTCCGCAGACCAGAGTGGGTCATTGTCACGACCGACGCCAGTCTGATGGGCTGGGGCGCGGTCTGGGGATCCCTGAAAGCTCAGGGTCTTTGGTCTCGGGAAGAATCTCTTCTACCGATAAATATTCTGGAACTGAGAGCGATATTCAATGCTCTCAAGGCTTGGCCTCAGCTAGCGAGGGCCAAGTTCATACGGTTTCAATCAGACAACATGACAACTGTTGCGTACATCAACCATCAGGGGGGAACAAGGAGTTCCCTGGCGATGGAAGAAGTGACCAAAATCATTCTATGGGCGGAGTCTCACTCCTGCCACCTGTCTGCTATCCACATCCCAGGAGTGGAAAATTGGGAAGCGGATTTTCTGAGTCGTCAGACATTGCATCCGGGGGAGTGGGAACTCCATCCGGAAATCTTTGCCCAAGTCACTCAACTGTGGGGCATTCCAGACATGGATCTGATGGCCTCTCGTCAGAACTTCAAAGTTCCTTGCTACGGGTCCAGATCCAGGGATCCCAAGGCGGCTCTAGTGGATGCACTAGTAGCACCTTGGACCTTCAAACTAGCTTATGTATTCCCGCCGTTTCCTCTCATCCCCAGGCTGGTAGCCAGGATCAATCAGGAAAGGGCGTCGGTGATCTTGATAGCTCCTGCGTGGCCACGCAGGACTTGGTATGCAGATCTGGTGAATATGTCATCGGCTCCACCATGGAAGCTACCTTTGAGACGAGACCTTCTTGTTCAAGGTCCGTTCGAACATCCGAATCTGGTCTCACTCCAGCTGACTGCTTGGAGATTGAACGCTTGATCTTATCGAAGCGAGGGTTCTCAGATTCTGTTATCGATACTCTTGTTCAGGCCAGAAAGCCTGTAACTAGAAAGATTTACCACAAAATTTGGAAAAAATATATCTGTTGGTGTGAATCTAAAGGATTCCCTTGGGACAAGGTTAAGATTCCTAAGATTCTATCCTTCCTTCAAGAAGGATTGGAAAAAGGATTATCTGCAAGTTCCCTGAAGGGACAGATTTCTGCCTTGTCTGTGTTACTTCACAAAAAGCTGGCAGCTGTGCCAGATGTTCAAGCCTTTGTTCAGGCTCTGGTTAGAATCAAGCCTGTTTACAAACCTTTGACTCCTCCTTGGAGTCTCAACTTAGTTCTTTCAGTTCTTCAGGGGGTTCCGTTTGAACCCTTACATTCCGTTGATATTAAGTTATTATCTTGGAAAGTTTTGTTTTTGGTTGCAATTTCTTCTGCTAGAAGAGTTTCAGAATTATCTGCTCTGCAGTGTTCTCCTCCTTATCTGGTGTTCCATGCAGATAAGGTGGTTTTACGTACTAAACCTGGTTTTCTTCCAAAAGTTGTTTCTAACAAAAACATTAACCAGGAGATTATCGTACCTTCTCTGTGTCCGAAACCGGTTTCGAAGAAGGAACGTTTGTTGCACAATTTGGATGTTGTTCGCGCTCTAAAATTCTATTTAGATGCTACAAAGGATTTTAGACAAACATCTTCCTTGTTTGTTGTTTATTCCGTTAAAAGGAGAGGTCAAAAAGCAACTTCTACCTCTCTCTCTTTTTGGATTAAAAGCATCATCAGATTGGCTTACGAGACTGCCGGACGGCAGCCTCCCGAAAGAATCACAGCTCATTCCACTAGGGCTGTGGCTTCCACATGGGCCTTCAAGAACGAGGCTTCTGTTGATCAGATATGTAGGGCAGCGACTTGGTCTTCACTGCACACTTTTACCAAATTTTACAAGTTTGATACTTTTGCTTCTTCTGAGGCTATTTTTGGGAGAAAGGTTTTGCAAGCCGTGGTGCCTTCCATCTAGGTGACCTGATTTGCTCCCTCCCATCATCCGTGTCCTAAAGCTTTGGTATTGGTTCCCACAAGTAAGGATGACGCCGTGGACCGGACACACCTATGTTGGAGAAAACAGAATTTATGTTTACCTGATAAATTACTTTCTCCAACGGTGTGTCCGGTCCACGGCCCGCCCTGGTTTTTTAATCAGGTCTGATAATTTATTTTCTTTAACTACAGTCACCACGGTATCATATGGTTTCTCCTATGCAAATATTCCTCCTTAACGTCGGTCGAATGACTGGGGTAGGCGGAGCCTAGGAGGGATCATGTGACCAGCTTTGCTGGGCTCTTTGCCATTTTCTGTTGGGGAAGAGAATATCCCACAAGTAAGGATGACGCCGTGGACCGGACACACCGTTGGAGAAAGTAATTTATCAGGTAAACATAAATTCTGTTTTTATCTAAGCAGGGTTTCTCTGATTCGGTCATTGATACTTTGATTCAGGCACGTAAGTCTGTCACCAGAAAGATCTATCATAAGATATGGCGTAAATATCTTTCTCCAACATAGGTGTGTCCGGTCCACGGCGTCATCCTGACTTGTGGGATATTCTCTTCCCCAACAGGAAATGGCAAAGAGCCCAGCAAAGCTGGTCACATGATCCCTCCTAGGCTCCGCCTACCCCAGTCATTCTCTTTGCCGTTGCACAGGCAACATCTCCACGGAGATGGCTAAGAGTTTTTTTGGTGTTTAAATGTAGTTTTATTCTTCAATCAAGAGTTTGTTATTTTAAAATAGTGCTGGTATGTACTATTTACTCTGAAACAGAAAAGAGATGAAGATTTCTGTTTGTAAGAGGAAAATGATTTTAGCAACCGTTACTAAAATCGATGGCTGTTTCCACACAGGACTGTTGAGATGAATTAACTTCAGTTGGGGGAAACAGTGAGCAGACTTTTGCTGCTGGAGGTATGCCACATTTCTAACAAGACTTGGTAATGCTGGAAGCTGTCATTTTCCCTATGGGAACCGGTAAGCCATTTTCTTAGTTTAGTATAAGAATAAAGGGCTTCACAAGGGCTTTAAAGACTGGTAGACATTTTTCTGGGCTAAAACGATTACTTTATAAGTATATTTAATGGATGTTAACTATAAATAGTTCTTTTAATCTTGGGGATGTATAAAAAAAACGGCAGGCACTGTATTGGACACCTTTTTCACTGGGGGCCTTTTCTAGTCATAGGCAGAGCCTCATTTTCGCGCCACTAATGCGCAGTTGTTTTTGGAAAGCAAGGCATGCAGATGCATGTGTGAGGAGCTAAGAACCACTGAAAAAGCTTATTGAAGGCGTCATTTGGTATCGTATTCCCCTCTGGGCTTGGTTGGGTCTCAGCAAAGCAGATACCAGGGACTGTATAGGGGTTAAATGTAAAAACGGCTCCGGTTCCGTTATTTTAAGAGTTAAAGCTTTCAAATTTGGTGTGCAATACTTTTAATGCTTTAAGACACTGTGGTGAAATTTTGGTGAATTTTGAACAATTCCTTCATACTTTTTCACATATTCAGTAATAAAGTGTGTTCAGTTTAAAATTTAAAGTGACAGTAACGCTTTTATTTTAAAACGTTTTTTGTGCTTTGTTATCAAGTTTATGCCTGCTAACATGTCTGAACCATCAGATAGACGATGTTCTGTATGTTTGGAAGCCAAGGTTCCTCCCCATTTAAATATATGTGATGAATGTGACTTAGTGTCCAGACAAAGTAGGGACAATGATGCCACTGATAATGATATTGCCCAAAATGATTCCTCAAGCGAGGGGAGTAAGCATGGTACTGCATCATCCCCTTCTGTGTCTACACCAGTCTTGCCCACACAAGAGGCCCCTAGTACATCTAGTGCGCCAATCCTTCTTACTATGCAACAATTAACGGCTGTAATGGATAATTCTATTAAAAACATTTTGTCCAAAATGCCTACTTATCAGAGAAAGCGCGATTGCTCTGTTTTAGATACTGAAGAGCATGAGGACGCTGATGATAATGGTTCTGACGTACCCTCACGCCAATCTGAAGGGGCCAGCAGGGAGGTTTTGTCTGAGGGAGAAATTTCAGATTCAGGAAAAATTTCTCAACAAGCTGGACCTGATGTTATTATTTTTAAATTTAAATTGGAACATCTCCGCGCTCTGCTTAAGGAGGTGTTATCTACTCTGGATGATTGTGACAATTTGGTCATTCCAGAAAAATTATGTAAGATGGACAAGTTCCTAGAGGTCCCGGTGCCCCCCGATGCTTTTCCTATACCCATGCGGGTGGCGGACATTGTAAATAAGGAATGGGAAAGGCCCGGCATACCTTTTGTTCCTCCCCCTATATTTAAAAAGTTATTTCCTATGGTCGACCCCAGAAAGGACTTATGGCAGACAGTCCCCAAGGTCGAGGGGGCGGTTTCTACTCTAAACAAACGCACTGCTATCCCTATAGAAGATAGTTGTGCTTTCAAAGATCCTATGGATAAAAAATTAGAGGGTTTGCTTAAAAAGATGTTTGTTCAGCATGGTTACCTTCTACAACTAATTTCATGCATTGTTCCTGTCACTACAGCAGCGTGTTTCTGGTTCGATGAACTAGAAAAGTCGCTCAATAAAGACTCTTCATATGAGGAGGTTATGGACAGAGTTCAAGCACTTAAATTGGCTAACTCTTTTATCTTAGACGCCACTTTGCAATTAGCTAGATTAGCGGCGAAAAATTCAGGTTTTGCAATTGTGGCGCGCAGAGCGCTTTGGCTAAAGTCTTGGTCAGCGGATGTGTCCTCCAAGAACAAGTTGCTTAACATCCCTTTCAAAGGTAAAACGCTATTTGGCCCTGACTTGAAAGAGATTATTTCAGACATCACTGGGGGAAAGGGCCACGCCCTTCCTCAGGATAGGTCTTTTAAGGCTAAAAATAAGACAAATTTTCATCCCTTTCGCAGAAACGGACCAGCCTCAAATTCTACACCCTCTAAGCAAGAGGGTAATAGTTCTCAAACCAAACCAGCCTGGAGACCGATGCAAGGCTGGAACAAGGGTAAGCAGGCCAAGAAACCTGCCACTGCTACTAAAACAGCATGAAGTGTTGGCCCCCGATCCGGGACCGGATCTGGTGGGGGGCAGACTCTCTCTCTTTGCTCAGGCTTGGGCAAGAGATGTTCAGGATCCTTGGGCGCTAGAAATAGTTTCTCAAGGTTATCTCCTGGAATTCAAGGAACTACCCCCAAGGGGGAGGTTCCACAGGTCTCAATTGTCTTCAAACCAAATAAAAAGACAGGCATTCTTACATTGTGTAGAAGACCTGTTAAGAATGGGAGTGATTCATCCGGTTCCATTAGGAGAACAAGGGATGGGGTTTTACTCCAATCTGTTCATAGTTCCCAAAAAAGAAGGAACATTCAGACCAATTTTAGATCTCAAGATTCTAAACAAATTTCTCAGGGTTCCATCGTTCAAGATGGAAACCATTCGAACAATTCTTCCTACCATCCAGGAAGGTCAATTCATGACCACGGTGGATTTAAAGGATGCGTATCTACATATTCCTATCCACAAGGAACATCATCGGTTCCTAAGGTTCGCCTTTCTGGACAAGCATTACCAGTTTGTGGCACTTCCATTCGGATTAGCCACTGCTCCAAGGATTTTCACAAAGGTACTAGGGTCCCTTCTAGCGGTGCTAAGACCAAGGGGCATTGCAGTAGTACCTTACTTGGACGACATACTGATTCAAGCGTCGTCTCTGTCAAAAGCAAAGGCTCATACGGACATTGTCCTAGCCTTTCTCAGATCTCACGGGTGGAAAGTGAACATAGAAAAAAGTTCTCTGTCCCCGTCAACAAGAGTTCCCTTCTTGGGAACAATAATAGACTCCTTAGAAATGAAGATTTTTCTGACAGAGGCCAGAAAATCAAAACTTCTAAGCTCTTGTCAAGTACTTCATTCTGTTCTTCTTCCTTCCATAGCGCAGTGCATGGAAGTAATAGGTTTGATGGTTGCGGCAATGGACATAGTTCCTTTTGCACGAATTCATCTAAGACCATTACAACTGTGCATGCTCAGACAGTGGAATGGGGATTATACAGACTTGTCTCCGACGATCCAAGTAGATCAAAGAACCAGAGATTCACTCCGTTGGTGGCTGAACCTGGACAACCTGTCACAGGGAATGAGCTTCCGCAGACCAGAGTGGGTCATTGTCACGACCGACGCCAGTCTGGTGGGCTGGGGCGCGGTCTGGGAACCCCTGAAAGCTCAGGGGCTATGGTCCCGGGAAGAATCTCTTCTCCCGATAAACATTCTGGAACTGCGAGCGATATTCAATGCTCTCAAAGCTTGGCCTCAACTAGCAAAGGCCAAATTCATAAGGTTTCAATCAGACAACATGACGACTGTTGCATATATCAACCATCAAGGGGGAACAAGGAGTTCCCTGGCGATGGAGGAAGTAACCAAAATAATTCAGTGGGCGGAGAATCACTCCTGCCACTTGTCTGCAATCCACATCCCAGGAGTGGAAAATTGGGAAGCGGATTTTCTGAGTCGTCAGACTTTCCATCCGGGGGAGTGGGAACTCCATCCGGAAATCTTTGCCCAAATAACGCGATTATGGGGCATTCCAGACATGGATCTGATGGCCTCTCGTCAGAACTTCAAGGTTCCTTGTTACGGGTCCAGATCCAGGGATCCCAAGGCGACTCTAGTAGATGCACTAGTAGCACCTTGGACCTTCAACCTAGCTTATGTATTCCCACCGTTTCCTCTCATTCCCAGGCTGGTAGCCAGGATCAATCTGGAGAGGGCTTCGGTGATCTTGATAGCTCCTGCGTGGCCACGCAGGACTTGGTATGCAGACCTGGTGAATATGTCATCGGCTCCACCATGGAAGCTACCTTTGAGACAGGACCTTCTTGTTCAAGGTCCATTCGAACATCCGAATCTGATTTCCCTCCAACTGACTGCTTGGAGATTGAACGCTTGATTTTATCAAAGCGTGGGTTTTCAGATTCTGTAATAGATACTCTGATTCAGGCTAGAAAGCCTGTAACTAGAAAAATTTACCATAAGATATGGAAAAAATATATCTGTTGGTGTGAATCTAAAGGATTCCCCTGGAACAAGATAAAAATTCCTAAGATTCTATCCTTTCTACAAGAAGGTTTGGAGAAAGGATTATCTGCAAGTTCTCTGAAGGGACAGATCTCTGCGTTATCTGTTTTACTTCACAAAAGGCTGGCAGCTGTGCCAGACGTTCAAGCGTTTGTTCAGGCTCTGGTTAGAATCAAGCCTGTTTACAGACCTTTGACTCCTCCCTGGAGTCTTAATCTAGTTCTTTCAGTTCTTCAAGGGGTTCCGTTCGAACCCTTACATTCCGTAGATATTAAGTTATTATCTTGGAAAGTTTTGTTTTTGGTTGCAATTTCTTCTGCTAGAAGAGTTTCTGAGTTATCTGCTCTGCAGTTTTCTCCGCCCTATCTGGTGTTCCATGCAGATAAGGTGGTTTTGCGTACTAAGCCTGGTTTTCTTCCGAAAGTTGTTTCCAACAAGAATATTAACCAGGAGATAGTTGTACCTTCTTTGTGTCCGAATCCAGTTTCAAAGAAGGAACGTTTGTTACACAATTTGGACATGGTCCGTGCTCTAAAATTCTATTTAGAGGCCACTAAAGATTTCAGACAAACATCTTCCTTGTTTGTTGTTTATTCTGGTAAAAGGAGAGGTCAAAAGGCAACTTCTACCTCTCTTTCTTTTTGGCTTAAAAGCATTATCCGATTGGCTTTTGAGACTGCCGGACGGCAGCCTCCTGAAAGAATCACAGCTCACTCCACTAGGGCTGTGGCTTCCACATGGGCCTTCAAGAACGAGGCTTCTGTTGATCAGATGTGTAAGGCAGCGACTTGGTCTTCACTGCACACTTTTACCAAATTTTACAAATTTGATACTTTTGCTTCTTCTGAGGCTATTTTTGGGAGAAAGGTTTTGGAAGCCGTGGTGCCTTCCATCTAGGTGACCTGATTTGCTCCCTCCCATCATCCGTGTCCTAAAGCTTTGGTATTGGTTCCCACAAGTAAGGATGACGCAGTGGACCGGACACACCTATGTTGGAGAAAACAGAATTTATGCTTACCTGATAAATTACTTTCTCCAACGGTGTGTCCGGTCCACGGCCCGCCCTGGTTTTTTTAATCAGGTCTGATTATTTATTTTCTCTAACTACAGTCACCACGGTATCATATGATTTCTCCTATGCATATTCCTCCTTTATGTCGGTCGAATGACTGGGGTAGGCGGAGCCTAGGAGGGATCATGTGACCAGCTTTGCTGGGCTCTTTGCCATTTCCTGTTGGGGAAGAGAATATCCCACAAGTAAGGATGACGCCGTGGACCGGACACACCGTTGGAGAAAGTAATTTATCAGGTAAGCATAAATTCTGTTTTTTTGGTTTGAATCCAAGAGCTACTCATGGAGTAAAGTTAGGATTCCCAGGATTCTGTCCTTTCTCCAAGAGGGATTGGAGAAAGGATTATCAGCGAGTTCCTTAAAGGGACAAATTTCTGCTTTGTCAATTTTGCTACACAAACGTTTGGCAGATGTTCCAGACGTTCAGTCTTTTTTTCAGGCTCTAACCAGAATTAAGCCTGTGTTTAGACCTATTGCTCCACCCTGGAGTTTGAATTTAGTTCTTAATGTTCTTCAAGGGGTTCCTTTTGAACCCATGCATTCCATAGATATTAAGTTGTTATCTTGGAAAGTTTTCTTTTTGGTTGCTATTTCTTGTCGTAGAGTTTCTGAGCTTTCAGCGTTACAATGTGATTCGCCTTATCTTATCTTCCATTCTGATAAGGTGGTTTTACGTACCAAACCTGGTTTCCTTCCTAAGGTTGTTTCTAATAAGAATATTAATCAGGAAATCGTTGTTCCTTCATTATGTCCTAACCGTTCTTCTAAGAAAGAGCGTTTGTTGCATAACCTGGACGTGGTCCGTGCCCTGAAGTTTTACTTGCAGGCGACTAAGGATTTCCGTCAATCATCTTCATTATTCATTGTTTTTTTTCTGGAAAGCATAGGGGTCAGAAAGCTACGGCTACCTCCCTTTCTTTTTGGCTGAAGAGTATCATCCGTCTGGCATATGAGACTGCTGGACAGCAGCCTCCTGAAAGAATTACGGCTTATTCTACTAGGGCTGTGGCTTCCTCATGGGCATTTAAAAATGATGCTTCTGTTGAACAGATTTGCAAGGCTGCGACTTGGTCGTCTCTTCACACTTTTTCTAAATTTTACAAATTTTATACTTTCGCTTCTTCTGAGGCTGGTTTTGGGAGAAAGGTTCTTCAAGCAGTGGTGCCTTCCATTTAGGTCCCTCTCTTGTCCCTCCCTTTGATCCGTGTCCTGTAGCTTTGGTATTGTATCCCACAAGTAAGGATGAAATCCGTGGACTCGTCATATCTTGTTGAAGAAAAGTGAATTTATGCTTACCTGCTAAATTAATTTCTTCTACGATATGCCGAGTCCACGGCCCACCCAGTCATTTTTAAGACAGATTTAAATATATTTTTTATAAACTTCAGTCACCTCTGCACCTTTGGCTTTTCCTTTCTCTTCCTAACTTCTGTCGAATGACTGGAGGTGGAGGGACAGCTCTGCTGTGGTGCTCTTTGCCACTTCCTGTTAGCAGGAGGATAAATCCCACAACTAAGGATGAAATCCGTGGACTCGTCATATCGTAGAAGAAATTAATTTATCAGGTAAGCAAAAATTCACTTTTTTGTATACTCGAAAATAACCATGTCACAATTAACATAGGAGCCAAATAAAGCTTTTCTGTATGCAGTGCTATCAAACAATACAGAAATAATATCAAAGAAAGAAGTCAAATAACATTGAGGTAACTGATCATAACATGGTGACATTTAAAATCACTTTCCATAAGCAGTGTTACAAGTATTCAACCAAGACTTTTAATTTAAAAAAAGCAAACTTCAATGATTTAAGGAAAAAAGCATAAATTTGGACAAAGTATTCTCAAATAAAAACAAAGAGAATAGATGGAGAACTTAAAATATTGTTAAATAAATCAACACATACCACACGGTTGTGAAAGTAAATAAAATTGTGTTATGAGAAATTAGGAAAAAAAACGTAGGTTATTGAAATCATTCACAGAAAATAGTACAGACTCATCATTCCAAATATATAATGTATGTAACAAAGCATGCAAAAAAAATCAGATTAGCCAAAATTGAAAATGAGAGATTAATTTAAAAAGATTCTATTTCCCTGAGTGTTTGTATGTGTGTGTGTATATATATATATATATATATATATATATGTGAGAAGGTTAGCATGATTAAAGGGACTGTTTAGTCAAAATTAATTAAACATGAATCAGATAGGGCATACCATTTTAAACAGCTTTCCAATTTGCTTTTATCATCAAATTTGCTTTGTTCACTTGGTATTCTTTGTTGAAGGCTAAACCTAGGTAGGCTCATAGGCTGATTTCTATGCCCTTGAATTCCACTTGTTATTTCAGGGCAATTTATTAGCTTTTCACAGCTAGAAAGTGCAAGTTTATGTGCGCCATATAGATAATATTGTGCTCACTCCAGTGGAGTTATGCAACAGTCAACACTAATGGGCCTAATTGCAAGTTTGTAAAACGCACTAAGATAAGGGAGCATTCTGCAGAGGCTTAGCTACAAGGTAATCACAGACTTTTAAAGTGAATTAATATAACAGTGTTGATATGCAGAACTGGATAATTGGTAATAAAGGGATTATCTTTTTAAACAATAAAAATAATGTTCAAGTGCAATGTCCCTTTCACAATGAACGCAGGAAGGCTGAGGTAATAAAACATTTATTTTATTCTGTATACATAAGGAACCAATGAGAGATAAATTGAATTAAAATAGAACATACAAGCCCATACCAATGACTGGGCTATCTCTATATTATATTGGGAAACAAATGGATAATATCAAGTTAAATAAAACTTCAGATGGAATACACTTAAGGTTTTTAAGGTAATTGAGCACTGTTATAGACACACCTCTACTCAGGCATAGTACTCCAGGACTGGTGTAAAGCTGATGTGGTGCCACTTTTTTTTAAATGGAAGCATGTCTGATGCAGGAAGCTATAGACCAGTAAGCCTGACATCAATAGGGGGGGAGAAAATGGAAGGGATTATATTCTTGGGTATATTTGTGAAAACAAGATTATGAGTTCAAATAAACATGGTTTTATGAGAAATAGATTGTCAAACTAATCTAATTAGATTCTATTAAAAAAAAGTTATAATATAGATGGTGCCAATTAAGTTGATTTAATCCACTTGGATTTTGCGAAGGCTTTTAATACAGTGCCTCATGAGAAATTATTTTACAAAATTAAGTGACTGGGAATAGTTGAAAATGTTAGGTCATGGATTAATAACTGGATAAAAGACAGGGAGCTATGAGTAGTTGTAAATGGATCATACTCAGATTGGACAAATATAATTAGTGGGGTCCCCATCCCTACCTAGGAGTACGGCATGTAGCCGAAACATGTAAGCTGTTTCAGGAAAGGGATTCATGAGTGCCACCGCCTCATGAATATGCAAAGCGGGCTGAGTCCAACTTTTAGGCGAGTTTGTGTAGATCTATACAGCTTCACGCTTTGGACTTTTTGTCTCTCCTTTTTTTCCTCCTAAAGAGACAAAACTCCATTTTCTTATGAATGGAAAATTTAAAAATCTGATCCACTTAAGCAGAAAAAAAATGAGAAAAAAGTCCAAAAGCGTGAAGCTGTATAGATCTACACACACTCAATACTAATTATGTGTAGGGGACCCAGACGTATACATACAAGACAGCGAGGTCAGCCCACGGTGCATGCACACAACACACTGGATTGTTTTAATCAACAAAATGATTTATTTATCTCCCCTTTTCTGCCACATTTGTTACAATTGCCCAGGGTTTAGTTCAATACAGTAAAGGAATCCCTACCCAGGACTTTTTCACTAAATTTGTGACCTCAGTTACAGTTCCAATAATCTATGAGGCTGTCAGCAGCAATGTGGTAATTGAAGTCATCAGAAGCACAGCGATCCCACAGCAGTTGGAGTTGTAAAAGCTTAATTTACTACTCCAATTGCTGTGGTACACTGGTGCGCTGCATATAACAACCGCTATGGTACTGAGCGGTTTGTTTTCTTCCTGATTCCAAATGCCCCCTTGACAAAACCGGCACATTAAGCATGCGCGAAACAGAGGAACGCTCAGGATCAACTTTGAACACTCACTGGAAGCTGGAGGGTGACCTCAGGACAGGTGGGGTCAGGCAGACATTTTAAAACGGCCCGAGGTGAAATAGTACGTGGTTTTTCTTGAAAACTATATTTAGAGCATACCTGACTTACAGTTTGCTGTCAACATTGTTAAATACATTATCTAAGTATTTAATAATATTTTTTAGGTTGACTGTCCCTTTAAGGCTAGAGGAAAGGAGATTTAATCTCTAGCAACATAAACGTGTTATTTTTCACTGTAAGAGGAACTCATTGCCTAAGGAAGTAGTGAATGCCAATAACCTTAGATAAAATAAAAAAATGGCTTTGATACATTTTCTGGCTAAGAACAGAATTGCTGTGTTAAAGGGGCATGATTACTATGCTAAATCACTTGAAAGTGATGCAGCATAGCTGTAAAAAGCTGACATGAAAATATAACCTGAATATCTTTATGCATGCAAAAAGATTGGAGTTTGCCAAAACTTACCTGATAAAGCGAAAATCCTTTTGGGAGAATGTGCTGTGGACAGATGAAACTACTTTACAGCTTTTTTGGTAAAGCCCATAATTTGTCTGTTTTCAGCAAATGAAATTAGGCTTTTAAAGAAAAGAATACAGTCCCTACAGTCAAACATGGTGGAGGTTCACTAATATTTAGGGTTGCTTTGCTGCTTTAGGCACTGGATGTCTTGTGTCTTGACTGTGTGCATGGCATTATGAAATCTAAAGACTACCAAATAATTATGTGGTGCAATGTAGGGTCCAGTGTCAGAAAGTTGGGTTTCTGTCAGAGGACAACGACCCAAAGCACACGTCAGAAAGCACCCAGAAATGGTTTAAGACAAAGCGCTGGAGAGTACTGAACTGGCCAGCAAAGAGTCCAGATCTCAATCCCATAGAGCACATGTGGAAAGATCTCAAAACAGCAGTTGGGAAAAGGAACCCTTCCAATTTGAGTGACCTGGAGCAGTTGGCAAAAGAAGAGTGGTCCAAAGTTCCAGTAGAGAGGTGTAAGAAACTCATTGATGGTTACAAGAAGCAATTGATTTCAGTAATGTTTTTGGGATGTGCAACCAAATATTAAATTGAGGGTGCCAATAATTTTGTCCAGTCCATTTTTGGAGTTTTGCGTGGAATGTGTCAGATTTGGCTTTTTTTTTTCTCTCCACTTTTCTGTCATACCTATACAAACAAAATAAATAAACATGAGAATGACTAATTCATTAAAATTATGGGGAGAGATAAAAAACTGAAATTAAAATCCTCCATGTCTCAAAATTAAATCAATGTAAATATTTGCATAGGAAATTAGCACACCTAGGCAAGAATCCCTGCTCGCTTTCCCCCCAGAAATAACTCATATACAATGGTACCAATGCACAAGAGAATTCTGGGTAAGGTATGCAAATTAGATATGCAAATTCTCATTTTTTTTATTTCTGATTTGCTGCTATAATCCTGTTAAAAGCTGTGTTAAAACAGTATTTTTGAAGCAAAAAAAATGAGAATTTGCATACCTTTCCCAGAATTCTCTTGTGCATTGGTAACATTGTATACGAGTTATTTCTGGGGGGAAAGCGAGCGGGGATTCTTGCCTAGGTGTGCTAATTTCCTATGCAAATATTTATATATATATATATATATATATATATATATATACATATACAGTGTGTGTATGTATATATATATATGTGTATGTATATATATATATATATATATATATATATATATACTACTGTGCAACAGTCTTAGGCCATCATTAGATTTTTTTAGGAATGTTTTAATTAACATCCATAATTATTTTGCGGTCTCTTTATTAAGATACAAACAGGAAATATGTACAGAAAATATAAAAAAACCCCACAATTTTCAGAACAAAATGAATTCAGGCGAAAGTATTTAGTGTGACCTCGGTTGGCACTAAGCACATCTTTTGGGGAGATGGTCCTGAAGTAATCTACTTGTATATTATACCAGGCTTCTTTCCTCACTTCCCAGAGTTTGTCTTTAGATTTAGGTTGTCTTTTATTTATTTCCCTGTCCAGGTGATCCCGTACTGCCACTATAATATTCAGGTCTGGAATCTGTGGAAGCCAGTCTATAACTGTCAGTGTTTAATCATCTGCTTACCTGATAAATTTCTTTCTTTCTGGATATGGAGATTCCACCACATCATTCAATTACTAGTGGGAATATCACTCCTGGCAGGAGGAAGCAAAGAGCACCACAGCAAAGCTGTTAAATGTAACTCTCCTACCCATAATCCCCAGTCATTCGACCAAAAGAAAATGGAAAAAAAAATAACTCAAAAGTGCAGAGGTACCTGAGGTTTAGTCAATAACAAACTGTCTGAAATAAGGGAGGGGTCGTGGACTCTCCATATCCGGAAAGAAAGAAATGTATCAGGTAAGCATAAATTTTGTTTTCTTTCCTAAGATATGGAGAGTCCACGACGTTATTCAGTTACTAGTGGGAACCAATACCCAAGCTAGAGGACACAGAATGAATAGGGAGGGTGAACAAGACAGGCAGACCTAAACAGAAGGCACCACCGCTTGAAGAACCTTTCTCCCAAAAGCAGCCTCAGCCGAGGCGAAAGTATCAAATCTGTAAAATTTGGTAAAAGTATGCAAAGAAGACCAAGTTGCAGCCTTGCAAATCTTTTCCACAGAAGCTTCATTCTTGAAAGCTCCAAGAAGTGGAGACAACCCTAGTGGAATGAGCCGTAAATCTCTCAGGAGGCTGCTGACCAGCAGTCTCATAAGCAAAACTAATCATACTTCTCAACCAGAAGGAAAGAGAAGATAAGAAGGATTGTGACAAACAGAAGAAACAACTGATTAATATTCCTAACCAAAACCACCTTAGGGAGAAAACCCAATTTAGTACGAAGAACTGCCTTATCCGCATAAAAAATAAGGTAAGGTGAATCACACTGCAAAGCCAAGAGTTAAGAAACTCTCTGAGCAGAAGAGATAGCAACAAGAAACAAAACCTTTCAAGATAACAACTTAATATCTATGGAATGCATTGACTCAAATGGAGCCTGCTGCAAAACCTTAAGAACAAGGTTAAGGCTCCAAGGAGGAGCAACAGGTTTAAACACAGGCCTGATTCTGACCAAGGCCTGACAAAAAGAACGAACATCTGGCACATCAGCCAGACGCTTATGAAGCAGAATAGATAAAGCAGAAATTTGACCCTTCAGAGAACTGACTGACAAACCTTTCTCTAAACCATCCTGGACAAAAGACAAAATTCTAGGAATCCTGACCCTACTCCAAGAGAAAATTTGAATCATACCAATGAAGGTATTTACGCCATACCTTATGGTAAATCTTATGAGTTACTGGCTTGCGAGCCTGCAACATGGTCTCAATGACCGACTCAGAAACTCACGCTTAGCCAGAACTAAGCGTTCAATCTCCAAGCAGTCAACTTCAGAGAAGCAAGATTTGGATGAAGGAAAGGACCTTGAACTAGATGGTCCTTCCTCAGAGGTAACCTCAAAGGTGGCAGAGATTACATTTTCACTAGGTCTGTATACTAGATCCTGCGAGGCCACGCAGGAGCTATTAGAATAACCGATGCTCGCTCCTGTTTGATATGAGCAATGACTCATGGAAGGAGCAAAAACGGAGGAAACAGATATGCTAGACCGAAAACCCAAGGAACTGCCAGAGCATCTATCAGAGCGGCTTGCTGATCTCTTGACCTTGAACCGTACCTTGGAAGTTTGGCGTTCTGCTGAGACACCAACAGATCCAACTCTGGCACCCCCCATCTGAGGGTAACCTGGAGAACACCGCCGGATGGAGAGCCCACTCTCCGGGATGAAATGTCTGTCTGCTCAGAAAATCTGCCTCCCAATTGTCCACTTCTGGAATGTGGATAGCAGATAGGCAACAATTGTGATTTTCCGCCCACTGAATAATCCGAGCTACCTCCTTCATGGATTAGGAACTCCAGGTCTCTCCCTGGTGGTTGATGTAAGCCACTGAGGTGGTGATGTCAGACTGAAATCTGATAAACCGGGCTAAAGACAACTGAGGCCAAGCCTTCAGAGCATTGAAAATCACTCTCAACTCCAAGATTTTTTTGGGGAAAGTTGACTCCTCCCTGAGAGAACCATCACAGGAGAGAGTCTCTTGTCCACTGATCTAGAACTATCCTCTGAGACAGATCTGAATGATTTCCATTCCATTGTCTGAGCATGCATAACTGCAGAGCTCTCAGATTGAACCGCGCAAAGGGAATGATGTCCATGGAAATGACCATCAGACCAATAACCTCCATACATTGAGCTACTGATGGCCGAACAGTAGACTGAAGAGAGAGGCAAGAGGAAAGCATTTTGGATTTTCTGAACTCTGTCAGAAAAATCTTCATAGATAGGGAATCTATAATGGTCCCTTAGAAAACCATTATAGCTAGAACAAGGGAATTCTTTTCCAGATTCACTTTCCAACCATGGGAACGTAAAAAAAGATCTCTGTATGAGAGTTTGCTTGTTGAAAAGATGGCGCCCAAAGCAAAATGTCGTCCAGGTAGGGTGCTACTGCAATTCCCTGAGACCTGATCACTGCCAAAAGAGCCCCCAGAATCTTTGAGAAAATTCTGGGAGCTGTGGCAAGGCTAAATGGAAGAGCCACAAACTGAAAGCATTTGTCCAGAAAAGCAAATCTCAGGAATTTGTGATGATTCCTGTGAATGGGAACATGAAGATACGCATCCTTCAAATCTATGGTTGTCATGAACTGACCCTCTTGGACCAGATGAAGAATGAAACAAATAGTTTCCATTTTGAAAGATGGTACCCTGAGAAACTTGTTGAGACACTTTAGATCTAAAATTGGTCGAAAAGTGCCCTCTTTTTTGGGAACCACAAACAGGTTTGAATTAAACCCTAGACCCTGTTCCCTTATTGAAACTGGAACACTCACTCCCAGGGAAAAAAAGGTCCTGAACACAGGTAAAGAATGTGCCTCTCTTTTTACCTAATCTACAGATAGTCTTGAAAGGTGGAACCTGCCCTTGGGAAAGAAAGGATTTGAATTCTATTTTGTAACCCTGAGATACTATGTCCACAGCCCAAGGATCTGTGACATCTCATATCCAGGCTTGACAAAACAGGGAAAGTCTGCCCCCCACTTGATCCGATCTTCTTATCTTGAGGAAGAAAAGACCCCTTTCCACCCGTAATTTCAGAAATAATTTCTGCAGGCCAGGTCCAAACAAGGTCTTATCCTTATAAGAAAGCGTCAAAAGCTTAGACTTGGAGGTAACATCAGCTGACCAAGATTTAAGCCACAAAGTCCTGTGGGCTAAGACAGTGAAACCAGACATCTTGGCTCCTAGTCTGATAAATTGCATGTTAGCTTGAGAAATAAAGGAATTGGCTAATTTGAAAGCCTTAATCCTATCCTGAATTTCGATAGACAAAGTGTGGATAATAGTGCGCTGGTGTCGTGTGTGAGGTATCAAACTCCTTACTTATAAATTTAGATCCTTCAATCTAAAAAATATGAACCAGAAAAAAAGGGGAAGTATAGTAAGGGCGCTATCAGCTAAAGATACCTTTACGTATAATAATTGTGTAAAAACAAACCTTTGTGATCAGTGTTTATTTAATATCTATGTAGGCTGATGAATTGTGCAAAAATAAATTGGACGAAATAATCGTAGGTAAAAACTAGTGGAAACACTAATATTAAAAAATAGAAAATTCTCTTGACATAAAACACTGTAGTGAACAGATATGAAGTGGATATATGTGCAGTATATTTACTAAATGATTACACTAGGGATAAAGCTATTTTCTAAACTGTCTTTATAGAATTGCAATGTGTGGCAAACTGATGATAATGCCTATGTAAATAATAGTTATGAGGGATGCAAGAAATCTATGTCAACTACTAAATTGCAAAAATATTTATTGGAATAATTTCATAAAAAGCGTATGATTAAATACTAATGTGAGCACTAATATAAAATAATAAAGTGGATAGTAGATTTTCTAGGCATAAAACACTGTAGTTAGGTAAGGTCAGATAATGATTACGTACCAGAAAAAATATAGAACTGATGTCAATGCTAATAATATCTCCTTATTGGTTACAATTATGATAAACTGTGTTTCTATATTGTCTTTGTTAAAATACAATGTTTACCAGAATTATGCAAATAAAAACATATACCATTAAAAGATTTTTTACCAATTGGTTGACATCAATCTCTAAAATTCATTAAGACAATAAAAAGTTCACTTGAAAAAGAGTCCATTACGTCTTACTGAAATTTGTAACAACAAAGGGGCACAATTCAGTTCAACGCGTTTCGCTCTCTCCAAGAGCTTTATCAAGAATCATGATAAATGATTATCAAGAATCTTGATAAAGCTCTTGGAGAGAGCGAAACGCGTCAAATTGAATTGTGGGACTGTGCACCTTTGTTGCAAAATATATCTTTGAACAAGAATTTGAATAACCCGACATGACCTCACATCATATGCTTTGATTTCATGTTTCCAGAAATAAAACCTGCGTGCATCAGCACTAAGGGCAGGTACCAATAATATTACAAGGAATTTATATTTTCTCAACATATCCAAATATATTTCTACAAGTGTTATCATTATAAAATAAGTTGCTAACAGCACAGACAAGCCTCTAAGCAAGGATTGGTGGATGTGGATCGAGCCCCCAAGATTGCCGGGTGTGACGTAAGACGCTGAAAACACGAGACACACACTGCAGGAAGCCGCTGATATCCACGGCTCTGGATGACCAAGCTGAAAGGTACGATATCATACAGCAGCGGGTAACTGTAACTTACAACTTATTTAGACGCAGGACGAATGTGGATACCCTGCAGTCTAAATAGTATACACACAGCAGCGGCTAACTGTAACTTATAACTTATTAGACGCAGGATGAATTTGGATACCCTGCAGTCTAAATAGTATAAAGGTACGATCCTTGAAAGCCATTACCTAACAGCCTTAAAAGGTACGCTCTTTAAAACTACGATTGCACCACTTCACTACTTTAAAAATTTCAGTAAGCCGTAATGGACTCTTTTTCAAGTGAACTTTTTATTGTCTTAATGAATTTTAGAGATTGATGTCAACCAATTCTTTTAATGGTATATGTTTTTATTTGCATAATTCTGGTAAACATTGTATTTTAACAAAGACAATATAGAAACACAGTTTATCATAATTGTAACCAATAAGGAGATATTATTAGCATTGACATCAGTTCTATATTTTTTCTGGTACGTAATCATTATCTGACCTTACCTAACTACAGTGTTTTATGCCTAGAAAATCTACTATCCACTTTATTATTTTATATTAGTGCTCACATTAATATTTAATCATATCCTTTTTATGAAATTATTCCAATAAATATTTTTGCAATTTAGTAGTTGACATAGATTTCTTGCATCCCTCATAACTATTATTTACATAGGCATTATCATCAGTTTGCCACACATTGCAATTCTATAAAGACAGTTTAGAAAATAGCTTTATCCCTAGTGTAATCATTTAGTAAATATACTGCACATATATCCACTTCATATCTGTTCACTACAGTGTTTTATGTCAAGAGAGTTTTCTATTTTTTAATATTAGTGTTTCCACCAGTTTTTACCTACGATTAATTCGTCCAATTTATTTTTGCACAATTCATCAGCCTACATAGATATTAAAGTGAATGTAAATTTTGATGCTATAGTTCCCGGTTTTTAAAACTTTGATTAAAAACAAGGGCACTTTAATTCATCAATATTTTCATTTCACTCCTGTTGTGAAAATAAACTTACTTTTTAATCTTCACAGCAGCTCCAGCTTCCTCCACCTGTTTCAAAGCCTCTTCCTGGGTCTAAAATGAGGTATCTGGCTTCCTCCAATCACAGCAGTGAATCAGACACTGAATCCCCCGGGGGGGAATCTGTGATTGGAGGATGACCTATCAATCATTTCTGACATCAGAAATGGCTTGTGAGACCGGAGGAAGCAGCAGCTGCTGTGAAGTTTAAAAGGTAAGTTTTTTGTCACAACAGGAGTGAAATGTAAATTTTGATGAATTAAAGTGCCCCTGTTTTTAATCAAAGTTTTAAAAACCGGGCACTTAAACATCAAAATTTACATTCACTTTAAATAAACACTAATCACAAAGGTTCGTTTTTACACAATTATTATATGTAAAGGTATCTTTAGCTGATAGCGCCCTTACTATACTTCCCCTTTTTTTCCTATCCTGGATTTCCTCTAACGGAGACTCTTCTCAAATAAAGTCAGACAAGGCATCGCACCAATAAGATGCTGCACTTGCTACAGTGGCAATACAAACCGCAGGTTGCCATTGAAGACCCTGATGAACATACATCTTTTTTAAATAAGCTTCCAACTTCTTGTCCATGGGATCCTTAAAAGAACAATTATCCTCTTTAGGGATCGTAGTTCTCTTATAATAGCTCCTTCTACTTTAGGCACCGTGCTCCATGAATCCTTAATAGAATCAGCAACAGAAAACATATTTTTAAAAATAGAAGAAGGGAAAAAAGGAGTCCCTGGCTTCTCCCATTCCTGTGATATAATCTCCCTCACACGGTCAGGAACAGGAAACACTTCCATGGAGGAAGGAACATCATAGTATTTATTAAATATACTAGATTTCTTAGGGTTGACAACAACATAATCAGTCGTCAAAAGTAGCCAATACCTCCTTCAACAGGACACGAAGGTGTTCAAGCTTAAAGGGACATGACACCCACATTTTTTCTTTCATGATTTAGAAAGAGAATGCAATTTTAAACATCTTTCTAATTTACTTCTATTATCTAATTTGTTTTATTCTCTTGATATTCTTTGCTGAAAAGCATATCTAGATATGCTCAGTGGCTGCTGATTGGTTGCTGCACATAGAAGCCTCATGTGATTGGCTCACCCATATGCATTGCTTTTTCTTAAAATAAGGATATCTAAAAAATGAAGCAAAATAAATAATAGAAGTAAATTGTAATGTTGTTTAAATTTGTATGTTCTATCTGAATCATGAAAGAAAGATTTTGGGTTTAGTGGCCCTTTAAGGCCTCTATTTATCAAGCTGTCAACCGCAAATACTCTGGAATTCCGCAGCGTATTTGTGGCGAGCCTGATTCACCGTAGTTATCAAACCCTACAGACCGGCAAAAGTAGAATACAGTGATGTAACGTGATCCGCCGGACTCAGTCCAACACAGATTGATGCTTACGTCACTACCGATGTTCTGAACGCAAGTTCGTCACTATCTGACTACTTTTGGAAGTTTGGCCCAGCGTACCTGGTTTTCAATCCGCCGCCCTGGAGGCGGCGGATGCCATAGGAATCAATGGGAGTCTGAAAGCAGCGAAAGCTCATGTTCGCTGCTGCCCGATATCCCATTGATTCCTATGGTAAATGTCTACACCTAACATGTACCTCAAGTCTAAACACCCCTAATCTTCCCCCTACACCACCACCACCTACATTATACTTCTTAACCCCTAATCTGCCGCCCACATTAAATTTATTAACCCATAAACCGCTGCTCCCGGAGCCCATGCCACTCTAGTCAAATTATTAACCCCTAAACCGCCGCTTACGGAGCCCACCGTCACCTACGTTATACATAGTAACCCCTGATCTACCGCCCCCTATACCGCCGCCACCTACATAAAGTTATTAACCCCTATCCTGCTGCTCCCGGACCCCGCCGCAACTAAACAAAGTGTTTAACCCCTAAACCGCCACCTACATGATATTTATTAACCCCTAATCTGCCCCCCCTACACCGCCGCACTATATTAAATTTATTAACCCCTAAATCTAAGTCTAACTCTAACCCTAACACCCCCTAACTTAATTTAAATAAATCTAAATAAAATTCCTATAATTAACTAACGGCTAGATTACGAGTTTTTGTCGGTAATGGTGTGCGGTGCTAACGAGCCTTTTTTTCTCACCGCTCACTTAAGACAACGCTGGTATTACGAGTTTTCTGCAAGCCGACGTTAGCCTCAGAAAAGTGAGCGTTAAGCAAAATTTAGCTCCCCATCTCACCTCAATACCAGCGTTGCTTAAGTCAACGGTAAGCTGGTGTAACATGCTCGTGCACGATTTCCCCATAGGAAACAATGGGGCTGAGCTGGCTGTAAAAAAACCTAACACCTGCAAAAAAGCAGCGTTCAGCTCTTAACGCAGCCCCATTGTTTCCTATGGGGAAATACAAGTTATGTCTACACCCAACACCCTAACATGAACCCCGAGTCTAAACACCCCTAATATTACACTTATAAACTCCTAATCTTCCTCGTCGGTTGGATGAAGATAGAAGATGCCACATGGACGAAGACTTCTGCCCGTCTGGAGGACCTATTCTGCCCGGTTGGATGAAGACTTCACCCGGCTTTGTTGAGGACTTAAGCCCGGTTGGGTGAAGACGTCTCAAGGTAGGGTGATCTTCAAGGGGTTAGTGTTAGGTTTTATTAAGGGGGGTTTGGATGGGTTTTAGAGTAGGGTTGGGTGTGTGGGTGGTGGGTTGTAATGTTGGGGGGGTATTGTATTTTTTTTACAGGTAAAATATCTGATTACTTTGGGGCAATGCCCTGCAAAAAGCCCTTTTAAGGGCTATTTGTAATTTAGTATAGGGTAGGGATTTTTATTATTTTGGGGGCTTTTTTATTTTATTAGGGGGATTAGATTAGGTGTAATTAGTTTAAAATTCTTGTAATTTATTTTTTATTTTCTGTAATTTATTGTTTGTTTTTGTACTTTTAGGTTATTTTATTTTAATTTATTTAATTAATTTAATTATAGTATAGTGTTAGGTGTAATTGTAACTTAGGTTAGGATTTATTTTACAGGTACTTTTGTCTTTATTTTAGCTAGGTAGTTATTAAATAGTTAATAACTATTTAATAACTATTCTACATAGTTAAAATAAATACAAACTTGCCTGTAAAATAAAAATAAACCCTAAGCTAGCTTGCTACAATGTAACTATTAGTTATATTGTAGCTAGCTTAGGGTTTATTTTATAGGTAAGTATTTAGTTTAAATAGGAATAATTTAGTTAATGATAGTAATTTTTATTTAGATTTATTTAAATTATATTTAAGTTAGGGAGGGTTAGGGCTAGACTTAGGTTTAGGGGTTAATATGTTTATTATAGTGGAGGCGGTGTAGAGGGGGTAGATTATGGGTTAATAAATATAATGTAGGTGGTGGTGGGCTCCGTGAGCGGTGGTTTAGGGGTTAAACACTTTATTTGGTTGCGGCGGTGTCCGGGAGTGGCGGTTTAGGGGTTAAACACTTTATTTAGTTGCGGCGGGTCCGGGAGCAGCGGTTTAGGGGTTAAACATTTTATTTAGTTGCGACGGGGTCCTGGGGTGGCGGTTTAGGGTTTAATACATATAATGTAGGTGGCGGTGGGCTCCGGGAGCGCCGGTTTAGGGTTTATAACTTTAATTATGTGCGGCGGGTTCCGGGAGCAGCGGCATAGGGGGTAAACAGTATAGTATAGTGTGGGTGCTTAGTGACAGGGTACCAAGAAAGCTGTGAATAAGCCGAAGAGCAGCGAGATTGATTGCTGTTAGTTATCAACAGTTTGCTGCTCATCGCTCCGTACTTGGTGCACGGCTTTTTGACAGCTTTCTTGATAATTTTGGAGAGCGTATTCAGGTCCGCGGCGGCAATGTTAGGCGAACTTAGGCGAGCGTATTGGTGCCGTTGAATGCAAGAAAGTCGACGGTTTAATAAATAGAGGCCTAAATCTGAATTTAACTTCTTCAGTATCAGGCAAAGGAGTTACATTGTCTGAATCTGAGATCTCACCCTCAGAAGCTACTGAGGTATCCTCCCCATCAGACTTATGAGCAAGGACAACCTGTGTATTAGCAGCTGAAACAGACACCTTAGCATCTGATAAATGCTTAGTCTTCCTCTTGCGTTTCTCTAAAACAAGAAAAGCATGAGCATGTTGCAGGGTCATTGTATGTTTAACCAGTCCAGTCTGAGAATGCAGCCCCCTTTCATGTTTTGTATATGTCTAGGGTGATTACATAAGCCTGTGCACCTGTCACTTGTTCCCAGTTTGTTTGATTGAGAGATTTAAATCATGGTTTTCATTTTTAGAATGTTTTCAGATTATATTATTTTTTTCCAGTTACATCAGACCATTACTGATTTGTTTATATATCATAAGATATGTATAGATAGATCATTGAAATGAATGAAATTATTTGGAGGTGAACTATCTCCAGTTTAATTGGTTAATCATTCATATTTGATCAACCTGGAAAGAGAAAAATAATGATTACAATAATAATAATTGAATTAGTTTTATTTAACTTAAACAAAAACATTATTTTTCATTTTTTATTCTTGCCCCTCCCTCCTCACACTTAGACCATTATGCAGATCTATTCCACTCCAAACAATCTTCTATTCAGTGAGCTTCTTCAAACTTAGTATGGGTTGATTCTGTGTACATAGATTTGCAGGGGAGCAATGGGATTAAAGGGACAGTAAAGTCAAAATTAAACTTTGCAATTTTTAACAATTTTCCAAATGACTTCTCTTGTCTAATTTGCTTTGTTCTCTTGGTATCCATTGTTGAAAAGCCTGTATAGGTAGGCTCAGAAGCAATGCACTACTGTGAGCTAGCTGCTTGTCACTGTCTCACCGAATGTATTTAGCTAGGCCCCAGTAGAGCATTGTTCCCCTTCAACAAAGGATTCCAAGAGAATAAAGCAAAACCTGATAATAGACGTAAATCTGAAAATTGTATGCTCTATCTGAAACCCAAAAGTTATCGTTCATGATTGTCCCTTTAAGGTCTATTTATCAACTCTGTATGTTAATTTTATAACATTTTGCTGTGAAGAAGGGACACAAATTCAGTTTTGAGAACTACAAAACCAATAATATGTGATAATATCTTCAAGATAGAAAAATTGTCCAAAAAAATCTTACAGAAACCTTTGCGAGAGCATGACATTGTGAATGGAAATATTGAAATAATTTACCCACAAAAAGCATTACAGCCATGAATATACAGCATCTTGATATATAATTAAAAACAAATCTATATTTCAGGATGAATAAACTTTGGATTTTTATTTACCTTTGGTATAAATATATACAGATATATATAGGAATATCTATTTATAAATACATAGTACATATTCTGCTATGTGCAGAACATTGGGATGTGAAATATGTACAGTAAATATACAGTATAACACTTTATTAAATATGAATATCGCATAAATATGCTTTTACATGTTTTCATCTACTTAACTGCAAAGGTCTCCAATGCACTTCTATACATGTCTATATATGTATACAGGGAGTGCAGAATTATTAGGCAAGTTGTATTTTTGAGGATTAATTTTATTATTGAACAACAACCATGTTCTCAATGAACCCAAAAAACTCATTAATATCAAAGCTGAATAGTTTTGGAAGTAGTTTTTAGTTTGTTTTTAGTTATAGCTATTTTAGGGGGATATCTGTGTGTGCAGGTGACTATTACTGCATAATTATTAGGCAACTTAACAAAAAACAAATATATACCCATTTCAATTATTTATTTTTACCAGTGAAACCAATATAACATCTCAACATTCACAAATATACATTTCTGACATTCAAAAACAAAACAAAAACAAATCAGTGACCAATATAGCCACCTTTCTTTGCAAGGACACTCAAAAGCCTGCCATCCATGGATTCTGTCAGTGTTTTGATCTGTTCACCATCAACATTGCGTGCAGCAGCAACCACAGCCTCCCAGACACTGTTCAGAGAGGTGTACTGTTTTCCCTCCTTGTAAATCTCACATTTGATGATGGACCACAGGTTCTCCATGGGGTTCAGATCAGGTGAACAAGGAGGCCATGTCATTAGATTTTCTTCTTTTATACCCTTTCTTGCCAGCCACGCTGTGGAGTACTTGGACGCGTGTGATGGAGCATTGTCCTGCATGAAAATCATGTTTTTCTTGAATAATGCAGACTTCTTCCTGTAGCACTGCTTGAAGAAGGTGTCTTCCAGAAACTGGCAGTAGGACTGGGAGTTGAGCTTGACTCCATCCTCAACCCGAAAAGGCCCCACAAGCTCATCTTTGATGATACCAGCCCAAACCAGTACTCCACCTCCACCTTGCTGGCGTCTGAGTCGGACTGGAGCTCTCTGCCCTTTACCAATCCAGACACGGGCCCATCCATCTGGCCCATCAAGACTCACTCTCATTTCATCAGTCCATAAAACCTTAGAAAAATCAGTCTTGAGATATTTCTTGGCCCAGTCTTGACGTTTCAGCTTGTGTGTCTTGTTCAGTGGTGGTCGTCTTTCAGCCTTTCTTACCTTGGCCATGTCTCTGAGTATTGCACACCTTGTGCTTTTGGGCACTCCAGTGATGTTGCAGCTCTGAAATATGGCCAAACTGGTGGCAAGTGGCATCTTGGCAGCTGCACGCTTGACTTTTCTCAGTTCATGGGCAGTTATTTTGCGACTTGGTTTTTCCACACGCTTCTTGCGACCCTGTTGACTATTTTGAATGAAACGCTTGATTGTTCGATGATCACGCTTCAGAAGCTTTGCAATTTTAAGAGTGCTGCATCCCTCTGCAAAATATCTCACTATTTTTTACTTTTCTGAGCCTGTCAAGTCCTTCTTTTGACCCATTTTGCCAAAGGAAAGGAAGTTGCCTAATAATTATGCACACTTGATATAGGGTGTTGATGTAATTAGACCACACCCCTTCTCATTACAGAGATGCACATCACCTAATATGCTTAATTGGTAGTAGGCTTTCAAGCCTATACAGCTTGGAGTAAGACAACATGCATAAAGAGGATGATGTGGTCAAAATACTAATTTGCCTAATAATTCTGCACTCCCTGTACATTTGTATTTGTTTTTATGTGTATATATCTCTGTCAATACAAATATACACATACAAATATATATGTACACATATGTATGTATGTCTTTGTTAAAGCCCTTTGGCTGCCTTTCTTTTTCTAACATCTCATATCTTTGAACTTTTGTGTCAATTTTGTTTAAAAAATATTATTCTCTTGTTAAGTGTATCCAGTCCACGGATCATCCATTACTTGTGGGATATTCTCCTTCCCAACAGGAAGTTGCAAGAGGATCACCCACAGCAGAGCTGCTATATAGCTCCTCCCCTCACTGCCATACCCAGTCATTCTCTTGTAACTCTCAACAAAGATGGAGGTAGTAAGAGGAGAGTGGTGTATTATAGTTAGTTTTTATCTTCAATCAAAAGTTTATTTTTAAATGGTACCGGAGTGTACTATTTTATCTCAGGCAGCATTTAGAAGAAGAATCTGCCTGCGTTTTCTATGATCTTAGCAGAAGTAACTAAGATCCACTGCCGTTCTCACATATTCTGAGGAGTGAGGTAACTTCAGAGGGGGAATGGCGTGCAGGTTATCCTGCAATAAGGTATGTGCAGTTAACATTTCTCCAACATAGGTGTGTCCGGTCCACGGCGTCATCCTTACTTGTGGGATATTCTCTTCCCCAACAGGAAATGGCAAAGAGCCCAGCAAAGCTGGTCACATGATCCCTCCTAGGCTCCGCCTTCCCCAGTCATTCTCTTTGCCGTTGTACAGGCAACATCTCCACGGAGATGGCTTAGAGTTTTTTAGTGTTTAACTGTAGTTTTTATTATTCAATCAAGAGTTTGTTATTTTAAAATAGTGCTGGTATGTACTATTTACTCTGAAACAGAAAAGAGATGAAGATTTCTGTTTGTAAGAGGAAAATGATTTTAGCAACCGTTACTAAAATCGATGGCTGTTCCACACAGGACTGGTGAGAGGAATTAACTTCAGTTGGGGGAACAGTGAGCAGACTTTTGCTGCTTGAGGTATGACACATTCTAACAAGACGATGTAATGCTGGAAGCTGTCATTTTCCCTATGGGATCCGGTAAGCCATTTTTATTACAGACAGTAAATAAGGGCTTCACAAGGGCTTTTTAAGACTGTAGACATTTTCTGGGCTAAATCGATTTATATATAAACATATTTTATACTCCATAGCCTTGAGGAATTATTTTAATCTTGGGAATTTTGTAAAATAACCGGCAGGCACTGTATTGGACACCTTATTCTCTAGGGGCTTTCCCTAATCATAGGCAGAGTCTCATTTTCGCGCCTGTATTGCGCACTTGTTTTTGAGAAGCATGACATGCAGATGCATGTGTGAGGAGCTCTGATACATAGAAAAGACTTTCTGAAGGCGTCATTTGGTATCGTATTCCCCTTTGGGCTTGGTTGGGTCTCAGCAAAGCAGATACCAGGGACTGTAAAGGGGTTAAATATAAAAACGGCTCCGGTTCCGTTATTTTAATGGTTAAAGCTTCCAAAATTGGTGTGCAATACTTTTAAGGCTTTAAGACACTGTGGTGAAATTTTGGTGAATTTTGAACAATTCCTTCATACTTTTTCGCAATTGCAGTAACAAAGTGTGTTCAGTTTAAAATTTAAAGTGACAGTAACGGTTTTATTTTAAAACGTTTTTTGTACTTTGTTATCAAGTTTATGCCTGTTTAACATGTCTGAACTGCCAGATAGACTGTGTTCTGAATGTGGGGAAGCCAAGGTTCCTTCTCATTTAAATAGATGTGATTTATGTGACACAAAATTTAGAGAAAATGATGCCCAAGATGATTCCTCAAGTGAGGGGAGTAAGCATGGTACTGCATCATCCCCTCCTTCGTCTACACCAGTCTTGCCCACACAGGAGGCCCCTAGTATATCTAGCGTGCCAATACTCCTTACTATGCAACAATTAATGGCTGTAATGGATAATTCTATCAAAAACATTTTAGCCAAAATGCCCACTTATCAGCGAAAGCGCGACTGCTCTGTTTTAGAAAATACTGAAGAGCATGAGGACGCTGATGATATTGTTTCTGAAGGGCCCCTACACCAGTCTGAGGGGGCCAGGGAGGTTTTGTCTGAGGGAGAAATTTCAGATTCAGGGAAAATTTCTCAACAAGCTGAACCTGATGTGATTACATTTAAATTTAAGTTGGAACATCTCCGCGCTCTGCTTAAGGAGGTGTTATCCACTCTGGATGATTGTGAGAATTTGGTCATCCCAGAGAAACTATGTAAAATGGACAAGTTCCTAGAGGTCCCGGGGCCCCCCGAAGCTTTTCCTATACCCAAGCGGGTGGCGGACATTGTAAATAAAGAATGGGAAAGGCCCGGTATACCTTTCGTCCCTCCCCCCATATTTAAAAAATTGTTTCCTATGGTCGACCCCAGAAAGGACTTATGGCAGACAGTCCCCAAGGTCGAGGGGGCGGTTTCTACTCTAAACAAACGCACCACTATACCCATAGAAGATAGTTGTGCTTTCAAAGATCCTATGGATAAAAAATTAGAAGGTTTGCTTAAAAAGATGTTTGTTCAGCAAGGTTACCTTCTACAACCAATTTCATGCATTGTCCCTGTCACTACAGCCGCATGTTTCTGGTTCGATGAGCTAGAAAAGGCGATCACTAGTAATTCTCCTTCTTATGAGGAGATTATGGACAGAATCCGTGCTCTCAAATTGGCTAATTCTTTCACCCTAGACGCCACTTTGCAATTGGCTAGGTTAGCGGCGAAAAATTCTGGGTTTGCTATTGTGGCGCGCAGAGCGCTTTGGTTAAAATCTTGGTCAGCGGATGCGTCTTCCAAGAACAAATTGCTTAACATTCCTTTCAAGGGGAAAACGCTGTTTGGCCCTGACTTGAAAGAGATTATCTCTGATATCACTGGGGGCAAGGGCCACGCCCTTCCTCAGGATAGGTCTTTCAAGGCCAAAAATAAACCTAATTTTCGTCCCTTTCGTAGAAACGGACCAGCCCCAAGTGCTACGTCCTCTAAGCAAGAGGGTAATACTTCTCAAGCCAAGCCAGCCTGGAGACCAATGCAAGGCTGGAACAAGGGAAAGCAGGCCAAGAAACCTGCCACTGCTACCAAGACAGCATGAGATGTTGGCCCCCGATCCGGGACCGGATCTGGTGGGGGGCAGACTCTCCCTCTTCGCTCAGGCTTGGGCAAGAGATGTTCTGGATCCTTGGACGCTAGAAATAGTCTCCCAAGGTTATCTTCTGGAATTCAAGGGGCTTCCCCCAAGGGGGAGGTTCCACAGGTCTCAATTGTCTTCAGACCACATAAAAAAACAGGCATTCTTACATTGTGTAGAAGACCTGTTAAAAATGGGAGTGATTCATCCTGTTCCATTAGGAGAACAAGGGATGGGGTTCTACTCCAATCTGTTCGTAGTTCCCAAAAAAGAGGGAACGTTCAGACCAATCTTAGATCTCAAGATCCTAAACAAGTTTCTCAAGGTTCCATCGTTCAAAATGGAAACCATTCGAACAATTCTTCCTTCCATCCAGGAAGGTCAATTCATGACCACGGTGGATTTAAAGGATGCGTATCTACATATTCCTATCCACAAGGAACATCATCGGTTCCTAAGGTTCGCATTCCTGGACAAGCATTACCAGTTCGTGGCACTTCCGTTCGGATTAGCCACTGCTCCAAGGATTTTCACAAAGGTACTAGGGTCCCTTCTAGCGGTGCTAAGACCAAGGGGCATTGCAGTAGTACCTTACTTGGACGACATTCTGATTCAAGCGTCGTCCCTTCCTCTAGCAAAGGCTCACACGGACATTGTCCTGGCCTTTCTCAGATCTCACGGATGGAAAGTGAACGTAGAAAAGAGTTCTCTATCTCCGTCAACGAGGGTTCCCTTCTTGGGAACAATAATAGACTCCTTAGAAATGAGGATTTTTCTGACAGAGACCAGAAAAACAAAACTTCTAAACTCTTGTCAAATACTTCATTCCGTTCCTCTTCCTTCCATAGCGCAGTGCATGGAAGTAATAGGTTTGATGGTAGCGGCAATGGACATAGTTCCTTTTGCGCGCATTCATCTAAGACCATTACAACTGTGCATGCTCAGTCAGTGGAATGGGGACTATACAGACTTGTCTCCGACGATACAAGTAAATCAGAGGACCAGAGATTCACTCCGTTGGTGGCTGTCCCTGGACAACCTGTCACAGGGGATGAGCTTCCGCAGACCAGAGTGGGTCATTGTCACGACAGACGCCAGTCTGATGGGCTGGGGCGCGGACTGGGGACCCCTGAAAGCTCAGGGTCTTTGGTCTCGGGAAGAATCTCTTCTACCGATAAATATTCTGGAACTGAGAGCGATACTCAAGGCTTGGCCTCAGCTAGCAAAGGCCAAGTTCATACGGTTTCAATCAGACAACATGACGACTGTTGCGTACATCAACCATCAGGGGGGAACAAGGAGTTCCCTGGCGATGGAAGAAGTGACCAAAATCATTCAATGGGCGGAGACTCACTCCTGCCACTTGTCTGCAATCCACATCCCAGGAGTGGAAAATTGGGAAGCGGATTTTCTGAGTCGTCAGACATTACATCCGGGGGAGTGGGAACTCCATCCGGAAATCTTTGCCCAAACTGTGGGGCATTCCAGACATGGATCTGATGGCCTCTCGTCAGAACTTCAAGGTTCCTTGCTACGGGTCCAGATCCAGGGATCCCAAGGCGACTCTAGTAGATGCACTAGTAGCACCTTGAACCTTCAAACTAGCTTATGTATTCCCGCCGTTTCCTCTCATCCCCAGGCTGGTAGCCAGGATCAATCAGGAGAGGGCATCGGTGATCTTGATAGCTCCTGCGTGGCCACGCAGGACTTGGTATGCAGACCTGGTGAATATGTCATCGGCTCCACCATGGAAGCTACCTTTGAGACGAGACCTTCTTGTTCAAGGTCCGTTCGAACATCCGAATCTGGTCTCACTCCAACTGACTGCTTGGAGATTGAACGCTTGATCTTATCAAAGCGAGGGTTCTCAGATTCTGTTATTGATACTCTTGTTCAGGCCAGAAAGCCTGTAACTAGAAAAATTTACCACAAAATATGGAAAAAATATATCTGTTGGTGTGAATCTAAAGGATTCCCTTGGGACAAGGTAAAAATTCCTAAGATTCTATCCTTTCTTCAAGAAGGATTGGAGAAAGGATTATCTGCAAGTTCCTTGAAGGGACAGATTTCTGCCTTGTCTGTGTTACTTCACAAAAAGCTGGCAGCTGTGCCAGATGTTCAAGCCTTTGTTCAGGCTCTGGTTAGAATCAAGCCTGTTTACAAACCTTTGACTCCTCCTTGGAGTCTCAATTTAGTTCTTTCAGTTCTTCAGGGGGTTCCGTTTGAACCCTTACATTCCGTTGATATTAAGTTATTATCTTGGAAAGTTTTGTTTTTGGTTGCAATTTCTTCTGCTAGAAGAGTTTCAGAATTATCTGCTCTGCAGTGTTCTCCTCCTTATCTGGTGTTCCATGCAGATAAGGTGGTTTTACGTACTAAACCTGGTTTTCTTCCGAAAGTTGTTTCTAACAAAAACATTAACCAGGAGATAGTCGTGCCTTCTTTGTGTCCGAATCCAGTTTCAAAGAAGGAACGTTTGTTGCACAATTTGGATGTTGTTCGCGCTCTAAAATTCTATTTAGATGCTACAAAGGATTTTAGACAAACATCTTCCTTGTTTGTTGTTTATTCTGGTAAAAGGAGAGGTCAAAAAGCAACTTCTACCTCTCTCTCTTTTTGGATTAAAAGCATCATCAGATTGGCTTATGAGACTGCCGGACGGCAGCCTCCTGAAAGAATCACAGCTCATTCCACTAGGGCTGTGGCTTCCACATGGGCCTTCAAGAACGAGGCTTCTGTTGATCAGATATGTAAGGCAGCGACTTGGTCTTCACTGCACACTTTTACCAAATTTTACAAGTTTGATACTTTTGCTTCTTCTGAGGCTATTTTTGGGAGAAAGGTTTTGCAAGCCGTGGTGCCTTCCATTTAGGTGACCTGATTTGCTCCCTCCCTTCATCCGTGTCCTAAAGCTTTGGTATTGGTTCCCACAAGTAAGGATGACGCCGTGGACCGGACACACCTATGTTGGAGAAAACAGAATTTATGTTTACCTGATAAATTACTTTCTCCAACGGTGTGTCCGGTCCACGGCCCGCCCTGGTTTTTTAATCAGGTCTGATAATTTATTTTCTTTAACTACAGTCACCACGGTATCATATGGTTTCTCCTATGCAAATATTCCTCCTTTACGTCGGTCGAATGACTGGGGAAGGCGGAGCCTAGGAGGGATCATGTGACCAGCTTTGCTGGGCTCTTTGCCATTTCCTGTTGGGGAAGAGAATATCCCACAAGTAAGGATGACGCCGTGGACCGGACACACCGTTGGAGAAAGTAATTTATCAGGTAAACATAAATTCTGTTTTTTCTAGGGATGGAATTTGCCAGAAAATGCTGCTGATACCGGATTAATGTAAGTTAAGCCTAAATACAGTGATTTAATAGCGACTGGTATCAGGCTTATTACCAGAGATACATACTCTTATAAAAGTGCAATATAAAACGTTTGCTGGCATGTTTAATCGTTTTTATATATGCTTGGTGATAAAACTTATTAGGGCCTAGTTTTTTTCCACATGGCTGGCTTTATTTTTGCCTAGAAACAGTTTCCTGAGGCTTTCCACTGTTGTAATATGAGTGGGAGGGGCCTATTTGAGCACTTTTCTGCGCAGCTAAAATTACAGACAGAGACATCAGCTTCCCTCTGCATGATACAGGACATCTCTGAAGGGCTCAAAAGGCTTCAAAAGTCGTGTTTGAGGAGGGTAACAACCACAGTAGAGCTGTGGCAGTTGTTGTGACTAGTTTTAAAAACGTTTTTTTCATTGTTATTCCGTTTTTGGTATTAAGGGGTTAATCATCCATTTGCAAGTGGGTGCAATGCTCTGCTAACTTGTTACATACACTGTAAAAATTTCGTTAATGTAACTGCCTTTTTACACTGTTATTTCAAATTTTGGCAAAATTTCTTTTTCTTAACCCCTTAATGACAACTGACGTACCAGGTACGTCATGCATTAACAAGCAGTTAATGACAATGGACGTACCTGGTACGTCAATTGTCTAACAGAGTGCTGGAAGCGATCACAAATGCTTCCAGCAGCTCTGAGGGTATTGCAATGATGCCTCGATATGGAGGCATCCTGCAATACCATTTTACAAGCCCCTGATGCAGAGAGAGCCACTCTGTGGCCCTCTCTGCACCGGTAGCGATAGTGCCGGGTGTGAGGGTGCGTGCACGATGCGCGCGTGTGCACGTGAGCATGCATGTGCGCGTGCACGTGCACCCATTAGCCACACTGACACCAATGAATGAGGGCAGAAAGGGGAAAAAAAGGGATTTAAAAAAAAAAAAAAATTTATATAAAAGGATCTGGGAGGGGGTGGGGGTGGGGGTATTGTGGGGGGCTGCTACACTACAGAAATAGTTTTTTTAAGTAAAAATAAAATAAAAATACTTTTTGGGGGGTTTTTGGGGCCAAACTGGGTACTGGCAGAAAGCTGCCAGTACCCAAGATGGTGGTAATTAGGTAGGGGAGAGGGTTAGAGAGCTGGAGGGGGGATCAGGGAGGTTAGGGCTAAGGCAGGGGTCCATCACAGCTAAAATACTTTATTATTTTTATTTAAAAAAAAAAAAACCTCTTTTATTTAGTACTGGCAGACTTTCTGCCTGTACTTAAGATGGCGGGAACAATTGTGGGGTGGGGGAGGGAAGAGAGCTGTTTGGGAGGGATCAGGGGGTGGGATGTGTCAGGTGGGAGGTTGATCTCTAAAATTAACCCTGCAAGCTCCCTACAAGCTACCTAATTTAACCCCTTCACTGCTGGGCATAATTAACGTGTGGTGCGCAGCAGCATTTAGCGGCCTTCTAATTACCAAAAAGCAACGCCAAAGCCATATAAGTCTGCTATTTCTGAACAAAGGGGATCCCAGAGAAGCTTTTACAACAATTTCTGCCATAATTGCACAAGCTGTTTGTAAATAATTTCAGTGAGAAATCTAAAATTGTGAAAAATGTTTTTTTTTTATTTGCTCGCATTTGGCGGTGAAATGGTGGCATAAAATATACCAAAATGGGCCTAGATCAATACTTGGGGTTGTCTACTACACTACACTAAAGCTAAAATTAACCCTACAAGCTCCCTAATTAACCCCTTCACTCCTGGGCATAAAACACGTGTGGGGCGCAGCGGCATTTAGCGGCCTTCTAATTACCAAAAAGCAACCCAAAAGCCATATAAGTCTGCTATTTCTGAAAAAAGGGGATCCCAGAGAAGCATTTACAACCATTTGTGCCATAATTGCAGAAGCTGTTTGTAAATAATTTCAGTGGGAAACCTAAAGTTTGTGACAAATTTTGTGAAAAAGTGAACTTTTTTTTTTTTTGGATCGCATTTGGCGGTGAAATGGTGGCATGAAATATACCAAAATGGGCCTAGATCAATACTTTGGGTTGTCTTCTAAAAAAAAATATATACATATCAAGGGATATTCAGGGATTCCTGACAGATATCAGGGTTCCAATGTAACTAGCGCTAATTTTGAAAAAAAGTGGTTTGGAAATAGCAAAGTGCTACTTGTATTTATTGCCCCATAAATTGCAAAAAAAGCAAAGAACATGTAAACATTGGGTATTTCTAAACTCAGGACAAAATTTAGAAACTATGTAGCATGGGTGTTTCTTGGTGATTGTAGATGTGTAACATATTTTGGGGGTCAAAGTTAGAAAAAGTGTGTTTTTTTCCATTTTTTCCTCATATTTTATTATTTATTTTTTTAGTAAATTATAAGACATGATGAAAATAATGGTATCTTTAGAAAGTCTATTTAATGGCGAGAAAAACAGTATATAATATGTGTGGGTACAATAAATGAGTAAGAGGGAAATTACAGCTAAACACAAACACTGCAGAAATGTAAAAATAGCCATTGTCATTAAGGGTAAGAAAATTGAAAAATGGTCCGGTCATTAAGGGGTTAAAGGCGCAGTAACGTTTTTTATATTGCTTGTTAACTTGCTTTAAAGTGTTTTCCAAGCTTGCTAGTCTTATTGCTAGTCTGTATAAACATGTCTGACACAGAGGAAACTACTTGTTCATTATGTTTAAAAGCCATGGTGGAGCCCCATAGGAGAATGTGTACTAAATGTATTGATTTCACCTTAAACAGTAAAGATCAGTCTTTATCTATAAAAGAATTGTCACCAGAGGGTTCTGTCGAGGGGGAAGTTATGCCGACTAACTCTCCCCACGTGTCGGACCCTTTGCCTCCCGCTCAAGGGACTCACGCTAATATGGCGCCAAGTACGTCAGGGACGCCCATAGCGATTACTTTGCAGGACATGGCTGCGATCATGGATAATACCCTGTCACCGGTATTAGCCAGATTGCCTGAATTAAGAGGCAAGCGCGATAGCTCTGGGGTTAGACGAGATACAGAGCGCGTAGATGCTGTAAGAGCCATGTCTGATACTGCGTCACAATATGCAGAACCTGAGGATGGAGAGCTTCTGTCTGTGAGTGACATCTCTGACTCGGGGAAACCTGATTCAGAGATTTCTAATTTTAAATTTAAGCTTGAGAACCTCCGTGTATTGCTTGGGGAGGTGTTAGCTGCTCTGAATGACTGTGACACAATTGCAGTGCCAGAGAAATTGTGTAGACTGGATAAATACTATGCAGTGCCGGTGTGTACTGATGTTTTTCCAATACCTAAAAGGTTTACAGAAATTATTAGTAAGGAGTGGGATAGACCCGGTGTGCCGTTTTCCCCCCCTCCTATATTTAGAAAAATGTTTCCAATAGACGCCACTACACGGGACTTATGGCAGACGGTCCCTAAGGTGGAGGGAGCAGTTTCTATTTTAGCAAAGCGTACCACTATCCCTGTCGAGGACAGTTGTGCTTTTTCAGATCCAATGGATAAAAAATTAGAAGGTTACCTTAAGAAAATGTTTATTCAACAAGGTTTTATTTCTCCAACATTGTTGTGTCCGGTCCACGGCGTCATCCTTACTTGTGGGATATTCTCTACCCCAACAGGAAATGGCAAAGAGTCCCAGCAAAGCTGGTCACATGATCCCTCCTAGGCTCCGCCCACCCCTGTCATTCTCTTTGCCGTTGCACAGGCAACATCTCCACGGAGATGGTTAAGAGTTTTTTGGTGTTTAAATGTAGTTTTTATTCTTCTATCAAGTGTTTGTTATTTTAAAATAGTGCTGGTATGTACTATTTACTCTGAAACAGAAAAGGATGAAGATTTCTGTTTGTAAGAGGAAGATGATTTTAGCAGACAGTAACTAAAATCGATTGCTGTTTCCACATAGGACTGTTGAGATGAAGTAACTTCAGTTGGGGGAAACAGTTAGCAGACTTTTCTGCTTAAGGTATGACTAGCCATATTTCTAACAAGACTGTGTAATGCTGGAAGGCTGTCATTTCCCCTCATGGGGACCGGTAAGCCATTTTCTTAGTCAAAAACAAACAGAATAAAGGGCTTATTATGGGCTAAAAAACTGTTAGACATTTTTATGGGCTAAATCGATTGCTTTATTTGTGCATATTATTCAAATTTAGGCTAACTATTGACATTTATAATCTTGGGGAACGTTTATAAAACGGCAGGCACTGTATTGGACACCTTTTTCAGTCAGGGGGCCTTTCTACTCATAGACTGAGCCTCATTTTCGTGCCATTAATGCGCAGTTGTTTTTTGAGAGCAGGGCATGCAGATGCATGTGTGAGGATCTAAGAATCTCTGAAAAAGCTTTTAGAAGGCGTCATTTGGTATCGTATTCCCCTCAGGGCTTGGTTGGGTCTTAGCAAAGACTGTATCTGGGACTGTATAGGGGTTAAATTGAAAAACGGCTCCGGTTCCGTTATTTTAAGGGTTAAAGCTCTGAAATTTGGTGTGCAATACTTTTAAGGCTTTAAGACACTGTGGTTAAAATTTGGTAATTTTTGAACAATTCCTTCATACTTTTTCACATATTCAGTAATAAAGTGTTTTCTGTTTGAAATTTAAAGTGACAGTAACGGTTTTATTTTAAAACTTTTTTGTGCATTGTTGACAAGTTTAAGCCTGTTTAACATGTCTGTACCTTCAGATAAGCTATGTTCTATATGTATGAAAGCCAATGTGTCTCCCCATTTAAATTTATGTGATAATTGTGCCATAGCGTCCAAACAAAGTAAGGACAGTACTGCCACAAATAATTATATTGCCCAAGATGATTCCTCAAATGAGGGGAGTAAACATGATACTACATCATCTCCTACTGTGTCTACACCAGTTTTGCCCATGCAGGAGGCCCCTAGTACATCTAGTGCGCCAATACTTATTACCATGCAACAATTAACGGCTGTAATGGATAACTCCATAGCAAATCTTTTATCCAACATGCCTACTTATCAGAGAAAGCGCGATTGCTCTGTTTTAAACACTGAAGAGCAAGAGGACGCTGATGATAATTGTTCTGTCATACCCTCACACCAATCTGAAGGGGCCATGAGGGAGGTTTTGTCTGAGGGAGAAATTTCAGATTCAGGAAAAATTTCTCATCAAGCTGAACCTGATGTTGTGACATTTAAATTTAAATTAGAACATGTCCGCGCACTGCTTAAGGAGGTATTATCTACTCTGGATGATTGTGACAATTTGGTCATTCCAGAAAAATTATGCAAGATGGACAGGTTCCTAGAGGTTCCGGTGCCCCCCGACGCTTTTCCTATACCCAAGCGGGTGGCGGACATAGTAAATAAAGAGTGGGAAAAGCCCGGCATACCTTTTGTTCCTCCCCCTATATTTAAGAATTTATTTCCTATGGTCGACCCCAACAAGGACTTATGGCAGACAGTCCCCAAGGTCGAGGGGGCAGTTTCTACTTTAAACAAACGCACTACTATTCCTATCGAAGATAGTTGTGCTTTCAAAGATCCTATGGATAAAAAATTGGAAGGTTTGCTTAAAAAGATTTTTGTACAGCAAGGCTACCTTCTACAACCAATTTCATGCATTGTTCCTGTCACTACGGCAGCGTGGTTCTGGTTCGAGGAACTAGAAAAGTCGCTCAGTAGAGAAACTCCATATGAGGAGGTTATGGACAGAGTTCACGCACTTAAATTGGCTAACTCTTTTATTTTAGATGCCGCTTTGCAATTAGCAAAATTAGCGGCGAAAAATTCAGGGTTTGCTATTGTGGCGCGCAGAGCGCTTTGGCTAAAGTCTTGGTCAGCGGATGTGTCATCCAAGACAAAATTACTTAACATTCCTTTCAAAGGTAAAACTTTATTTGGAACTGATTTGAAAGAGATTATTTCAGACATCACTGGGGGAAAGGGCCACGCCCTTCCACAGGATAGGTCTTTTAAGGCTAAAAATAAGCCTAATTTTCGTCCCTTTCGCAGAAATGGACCAGCCTCTAATTCTGCATCCTCTAAGCAAGAGGGTAATGCCTCACAACCCAAACCAGCCTGGAAACCAATGCAAGGCTGGAACAAGGGTAAGCAGGCCAAGAAGCCTGCCACTGCTAACAAGACAACATGAAGGAGTAGCCCCCGATCCGGGACCGGATCTGGTGGGGGGCAGACTCTCTCTCTTTGCTCAGGCTTGGGCAAGAGATGTTCAGGATCCTTGGGCGCTAGAAATAGTTTCTCAAGGTTATCTCCTCGAATTCAAGGAACTACCTCCAAGGGGAAGGTTCCACAAGTCTCACTTATCCTCAAACCAAATAAAGAGACAGGCATTCTTACATTGTGTAGAAGACCTGTTAAAGATGGGAGTGTTACACCCAGTTCCAATAAAGGAACAAGGAATGGGATTTTATTCCAATCTGTTCGTAGTTCCCAAAAAAGAGGGAACTTTCAGACCAATTTTGGATTTGAAGATCCTAAACAAATTTCTCAGGGTACCTTCGTTCAAAATGGAAACTATTCGAACGATTCTACCCACCATCCAGGAAAGTCAATTTATGACTACCGTGGATCTAAAGGATGCGTACCTACATATCCCTATCCACAAGGAACATCATCAGTTCCTAAGGTTCGCTTTTCTGGACAAACATTACCAGTTTGTGGCTCTTCCATTCGGATTAGCCACTGCTCCAAGGATTTTCACAAAGGTGCTAGGGTCCCTTCTAGCGGTTCTAAGACCAAGGGGCATTGCAGTAGTACCTTACTTGGACGACATTCTAATACAAGCGTCGTCCCTGTCAAAGGCAAAGGCTCATACGGACATCGTTCTAGCCTTTCTCACATCTCACGGATGGAAGGTGAACAAAGAAAAGAGTTCTCTGTCCCCGTCTACTAGAGTTCCCTTCTTGGGAACAATAATAGATTCCTTAGAAATGAGGATTTTTCTGACAGAGGTCAGAAAATCAAAACTTCTAAGCTCTTGTCAAGTGCTTCATTCTGTTCCTCGTCCTTCCATAGCGCAGTGCATGGAAGTAATAGGATTGATGGTTGCAACAATGGACATAGTTCCTTTTGCACGAATTCATCTAAGACCATTACAACTGTGCATGCTCAAACAGTGGAATGGGGATTATACAGACTTGTCTCCAATGATTCAAGTAGATCAAAAGACCAGAGATTCACTCCGTTGGTGGCTGACCCTGGACCATCTGTCCTAGGGAATGAGCTTCCGCAGGCCAGAGTGGGTCATTGTCACGACCGACGCCAGTCTAGTGGGCTGGGGTGCAGTCTGGGAATCCCTGAAAGCTCAGGGTCTATGGTCTCGGGAAGAGTCTCTTCTCCCGATAAACATTCTGGAACTGAGAGCGATATTCAATGCTCTCAGAGCTTGGCCTCAACTAGCAAAGGCCAAATTCATAAGGTTCCAATCAGACAACATGACGACTGTTGCTTATATCAATCATCAAGGGGGAACAAAGAGTTCCCTGGCGATGAAAGAAGTGACCAAAATAATTCAATGGGCGGAGGATCACTCCTGCCACTTGTCTGCGATCCACATCCCAGGAGTGGAAAATTGGGAAGCGGATTTTCTGACTCGTCAGACATTTCATCCGGGGGAGTGGGAACTCCATCCGGAAATCTTTGCCCAAATAACTCAATTATGGGGCATTCCAGACATGGATCTGATGGCGTCTTGTCAGAACTTCAAGGTTCCTTGCTACGGGTCCAGATCCAGGGATCCCAGGGCAACCCTAGTAGACGCACTAGTAGCACCTTGGATTTTCAACCTAGCTTATGTATTCCCACCGTTTCCTCTCATTCCCAGGCTGGTAGCCAGGATCAATCAGGAGAGGGCCTCAGTGATCTTGATAGCTCCTTCGTGGCCACGCAGGACTTGGTATGCAGACCTGGTGAATATGTCATCGGCTCCACCATGGAAGCTACCTTTGAGACAGGACCTTCTTGTTCAAGGTCCATTCGAACACCCAAATCTGGTCTCCCTCCAACTGACGGCTTGGAGATTAAACGCTTGATTCTATCAAAGCGTGGGTTTTCAGATTCGGTGATAGATACTCTGGTTCAGGCCAGAAAACCTGTAACTAGAAAAATTTACCATAAAATATGGAAAAAATATATCTGTTGGTGTGAATCCAAAGGATTCCCATGGAATAAGATAAAAATTCCTAAGATTCTCTCCTTTCTTCAACAAGGTTTGGAGAAAGGATTATCTGCAAGTTCTCTAAAGGGACAGATCTCTGCTTTATCTGTCTTACTACACAAAAGACTGGCAGCTGGGCCAGATGTTCAAGCATTTGTTCAGGCTCTGGTTAGGATCAAGCCTGTTTACAGACCTTTGACTCCTCCCTGGAGTCTAAATCTAGTTCTTTCAGTTCTTCAAGGGGTTCCGTTTGAACCCTTACATTCCATAGATATTAAGTTACTATCTTGGAAAGTTTTGTTTTTGGTTGCAATTTCTTCTGCTAGAAGAGTTTCAGAGTTATCTGCTCTGCAGTGTTCTCCTCCTTATCTGGTGTTCCATGCAGATAAGGTGGTTTTGCGTACTAAGCCTGGTTTTCTTCCTAAAGTTGTTTCTAACAAAAATATTAATCAGGAGATAGTTGTACCTTCTTTGTGTCCGAATCCAGTTTCAAAGAAGGAACGTTTGTTACACAATTTGGACGTTGTCCGTGCTCTAAAGTTCTATTTAGAGGCTACTAAAGATTTCAGACAAACATCTTCCTTGTTTGTTGTTTATTCTGGTAAAAGGAGAGGTCAAAAAGCGACTTCTACCTCTCTTTCCTTTTGGCTTAAAAGCATTATCCGTTTGGCTTATGAGACTGCCGGACGGCAGCCTCCTGAAAGAATCACAGCTCACTCCACTAGGGCTGTGGCTTCCACATGGGCCTTCAAAAACGAGGCTTCTGTTGACCAGATATGTAAGGCAGCGACTTGGTCTTCACTGCACACTTTTGCCAAATTTTACAAATTTGATACTTTTGCTTCTTCGGAGGCTATTTTTGGGAGAAAGGTTTTGCAAGCTGTGGTGCCTTCTGTTTAGGTGACCTGATTTGCTCCCTCCCTTCATCCGTGTCCTAAAGCTTTGGTATTGGTTCCCACAAGTAAGGATGACGCCGTGGACCGGACACACCAATGTTGGAGAAAACAGAATTTATGCTTACCTGATAAATTACTTTCTCCAACGGTGTGTCCGGTCCACGGCCCGCCCTGGTTTTTTAATCAGGTCTGATGAATTATTTTCTCTAACTACAGTCACCACGGTATCATATGGTTTCTCCTATATATATTTCCTCCTGTCCGTCGGTCGAATGACTGGGGTGGGCGGAGCCTAGGAGGGATCATGTGACCAGCTTTGCTGGGACTCTTTGCCATTTCCTGTTGGGGAAGAGAATATCCCACAAGTAAGGATGACGCCGTGGACCGGACACACCGTTGGAGAAAGTAATTTATCAGGTAAGCATAAATTCTGTTTTTACAGCCCCTTGCATGCATTGCACCTGTCACTGCTGCGGCGGCGTTCTGGTTTGAAGCCCTGGAAGAGGCCATCCATACAGCTCCCTTGACTGAAATCATTGACAAGCTTAGAACACTTAAGCTAGCTAACTCATTTGTTTCTGATGCCATTGTTCATTTGACTAAACTAACGGCTAAGAATTCCGGATTCGCCATCCAGGCGCGTAGGGCGCTATGGCTTAAATCCTGGTCAGCTGACGTGACTTCAAAGTCTAAACTACTCAAGATTCCTTTCAAGGGGCAGACCTTATTGGGGCCTGGTTTGAAAGAAATTATTGTTGACATTACTGGAGGTAAGGGTCATACCCTTCCTCAGGACAGGGCCAAATCAAGGGCCAAACAGTCTAATTTTCGTGCCTTTCGAAATTTCAAGGCAGGTGCAGCATCAACTTCCTCTGCTTCAAAACAAGAGGGAACTTTTGCTCAATCCAAGTAGGCCTGGAAACCTAACCAGTCCTGGAACAAGGGCAAGCAGGCCAGAAAGCCTGCTGCTGCCTCCAAGACAGCATGAAGGACCGGCCCCCTCTCCTGCAACGGATGTAGTAGGGGGCAGACTTTCGCTCTTCGCCCAGGCGTGGGCAAGAGATGTTCAGGATCCCTGGGCGTTGGAGATCATATCTCAGGGATATCTTCTGGACTTCAAAGCTTCTCCTCCACAAGGGAGATTTCACCTTTCAAGATTATCTGCAATCCAGATAAAGAAAGAGGCATTCCTACGCTGCGTGCAAGACCTTCTAGTAATGGGAGTGATCCATCCAGTTCCGCAGACGGAACAAGGACAGGGTTTTTATTCAAATCTGTTTGTGGTTCCCAAAAAAGAGGGAACCTTCAGACCAATTTTGGATCTAAAGATCTTAAACAAATTCCTCAGAGTTCCATCATTCAAGATGGAAACTATTCGAACCATCTTACCTATGATCCAAGAGGGTCAGTACATGACCACAGTGGACTTAAAGGATGCCTACCTTCACATTCCGATTCACAAGAATCATCATCGGTTCCTAAGGTTTGCCTTTCTAGACAGGCATTACCAATTTGTAGCTCTTCCCTTCGGGTTGGCTACAGCCCCGAGAATTTTTACAAAGGTTCTGGGCTCACTTCTGGCGGTTCTAAGACCGTGAGGCATAGCGGTGGCTCCTTATGTAGACGACATCTTGATACGGGCGTCAAGCTTTCAAATTGCCAAGTCTCATACAGAGATAGTTCTGGCATTCCTGAGGTCGCATGGGTGGAAAGTGAACGAAGAAAAGAGTTCTCTATCTCCTCTCACAAGGGTTTCCTTCCTAGGGACTTTTATAGATTCTGTAGAAATGAAAATGTACCTGACGGAGTCCAGGTTATCAAAACTTCTAAATGCTTGCCGTGTTCTTCACTCCATTCCGCGCCCTGCGGTGGCTCAGTGCATGGAGGTAATCGGCTTAATGGTGGCGGCGATGGACATAGTGCCATTTGCGCGCCTGCATCTCAAACCGCTGCAATTATGCATGCTCAGTCAGTGGAATGGGGATTACACAGATTTGTCCCCTCTACTAAATCTGGATCAGGAAACCAGAGATTCTCTTCTCTGGTGGTTATCTCGGGTCCACCTGTCCAAAGGTATGACCTTTCGCAGACCAGATTGGACGATTGTAACAACAGATGCCAGCCTTCTAGGTTGGGGTGCAGTCTGGAACTCCCTGAAGGCTCAGGGTTCATGGACTCAGGAGGAGAAACTCCTCCCAATAAATATTCTGGAGTTAAGAGCAATATTCAATGCTCTTCTAGCTTGGCCTCAGTTAGCGACACTGAGGTTCATCAGATTTCAGTCGGACAACATCACGACTGTGGCTTACATCAACCATCAAGGGGGAACCAGGAGTTCCCTAGCGATGTCAGCAGTCTCCAAGATAATTCGCTGGGCAGAGACTCACTCTTGCCACCTATCAGCGATCCATATCCCGGGCGTAGAGAACTGGGAGGCGGATTTTCTAAGTCAGACTTTTCATCCGGGGGAGTGGGAGCTCCATCCGGAGGTGTTTGCTCAATTGGTCCATCGTTGGGGCAAACCAGAACTGGATCTCATGGCGTCTCGCCAGAACGCAAAGCTTCCTTGTTACGGATCCAGGTAAAGGGACCCAGAAGCGACGCTGATAGATGCTCTAGCAGCTCCTTGGTTCTTCAACCTGGCTTATGTGTTTCCACCGTTTCCTCTGCTCCCTCAACTGATTGCCAAAATCAGACAGGAGAGAGCATCGGTGATTCTGATAGCGCCTGCGTGGCCACGCAGGACCTGGTATGCAGATCTGGTGGACATGTCATCCTTTTCACCATGGACTCTGCCTCTGAGACAAGACCTTCTAATACAAGGTCCTTTCAATCATCCGAATCTAATTTCTCTGAGACTGACTGCATGGAGATTGAACGCTTGATCCTATCAAAGCGTGACTTCTCCGAGTCAGTCATTAATACCTTAATACAGGCACTAAAGCCTGTCACCAGGAAAATCTACCACAAGATATGGCGTAAATATCTTCATTGGTGTGAATCCAAGAATTACTCATGGAGTAGGGTTAGGATTCCTAGGATATTGTCCTTCCTCCAAGAGGGTTTGGACAAACCATTATCAGCTAGTTCTTTAAAGGGACAGATTTCTGCTCTGTCTATTCTTTTACACAAGCGTCTGGCAGAAGTTCCAGGCGTTCAGGCATTTTGTCAGGCTTTAGTTAGAATTAAGCCTGTGTTTAAACCTGTTGCTCCTCCATGGAGCTTAAACTTGGTTCTTAAAGTTCTTCAAGGGTTTCCGTTTGAACCCCTTCATTCTATTGATATCAAACTTTTATCATGGAAAGTTCTGTTTCTGATGCTATTTCCTCTGCTCGAAGAGTCTCTGAGTTATCTGCCTTACATTGTGATTCCCCTGATCTGATCTTTCATTCAGATAAAGTAGTTCTGCGTACAAAACCTGGGTTTTTACCCAAGGTGGTTTCTAACAAGAATATCAATCAAGAGATTGTTGTTCCATCATTGTGTCCTAATCCTTCTTCAAAGAAGGAATGTCTTTTGCATAATCTAGACGTAGTCCGTGCCTTGAAGTTTTACTTACAAGCTACTAAAGATTTTCGTCAAACATCTAACCTGTTTGTTGTTTACTCTGGACAGAGGAGAGGTCAAAAGGCCTCGGCAACCTCTCTTTCTTTTTGGCTTCAGAGTATAATCTGTTTAGCCTATGAGACTGCTGGACAGCAGCCCCCTGAAAGGATTACAGCTCATTCTACTAGAGCTGTGGCTTCCACCTGGGCCTTTAAAAATGAGGCTTCTGTTGAACAGATTTGCAAGGCTGCGACTTGGTCTTCGCTTCATACCTTTTCAAAATTTTACAAATTTGATACTTTTGCTTCTTCGGAGGCTGTTTTTGGGAGAAAGGTTCTACAGGCAGTGGTTCCTTCCGTTTAAGTTCCTGCCTGGTCCCTCCCATCATCCGTGTACTTTAGCTTTGGTATTGGTATCCCACAAGTAATGGATGACCCGTGGACTGGATACACTTAACAAGAGAAAACATAATTTATGCTTACCTGATAAATTTATTTCTCTTGTAGTGTATCCAGTCCACGGCCCGCCCTGTCCTTTTAAGGCAGGTCTAAATTTTAATTAAACTACAGTCACCACTGCACCCTGTGGTTTCTCCTTTCTCGTCTTGTTTCGGGCGAATGACTGGATATGGCATTGAGGGGAGGAGCTATATAGCAGCTCTGCTGTGGGTGATCCTCTTGCAACTTCCTGTTGGGAAGGAGAATATCCCACAAGTAATGGATGATCCGTGGACTGGATACACTACAAGAGAAATACATTTATCAGGTAAGCATAAATTATGTTTTCTTCTGTAAGTTACGACGAGTCCACCGATTCATCCTTTACTTGTGGGATTTTATCCTCCTGCTAACAGGAAGTGGCAAAGAGCACCACAGCAGAGCTGTCTATATAGCTCCTCCCTTAGCTCCACCCCCAGTCATTCTCTTTGCCTACTCTAAGTACTAGGAAGGGTAAAGTGAAAGAGGTGATAAAATATTAGTTTTTAATTTCTTCAAGCAAGAGTTTTTTGTTTTAAATGGTACCAGTGTGTACTATTTAATCTCAGGCAGCAGATGGATGAAGACTTCTGCCTGGAGGATGATGATCTTAGCATTTGTAACTAAGATCCAGTGCTGTTCCCACAGATGCTGAGGGGTACAAGAAACTTCAGTGTGAGGAACGTTTTCATGCTTTATAGCAGTGAGGTATGTTCAGTCATTTTTTCTGGAGAGACTGTGTATTTCAGAAAGGCTGACAGTATCCCCATGAGGGTAAGGGTAAGCAGTAATCCTAAGAGCTATAGAAAGGCATTACTAAGCTTGCATAAGGGGCTAGTTAAAAAAATGGTTGACACTGAGTTTTGAATGTTTGTGGGCAAACGTTTTTATGAACTGGAAGTGCTGTTAACGTTTTGCGGGCAATAACGTTTTTTGTGCAAACTTTATTGAGGGTACACTTGGCTTATTTTTGGGTCTCAAAACCCACATGGCTAGTTTAAAACCGCTCTGGTGCGGTTCTTTGAGGCTGTAGAGACAAAGAGTGAGATGGACGGGGCCTATTTCTCCAACATAGGTGTGTCCGGTCCACGGCGTCATCCTTACTTGTGGGATATTCTCTTCCCCAACAGGAAATGGCAAAGAGCCCAGCAAAGCTGGTCACATGATCCCTCCTAGGCTCCGCCTACCCCAGTCATTCTCTTTGCCGTTGTACAGGCAACATCTCCACGGAGATGGCTTAGAGTTTTTTAGTGTTTAACTGTAGTTTTTATTATTCAATCAAGAGTTTGTTATTTTGAAATAGTGCTGGTATGTACTATTTACTCAGAAACAGAAAAGAGATGAAGATTTCTGTTTGTATGAGGAAAATGATTTTAGCAACCGTCACTAAAATCCATGGCTGTTCCACACAGGACTGTTGAGAGCAATTAACTTCAGTTGGGGGAACAGTGAGCAGTCTCTTGCTGCTTGAGGTATGACACATTCTAACAAGACGATGTAATGCTGGAAGCTGTCATTTTCCCTATGGGATCCGGTAAGCCATGTTTATTACGATCGTAAATAAGGGCTTCAAAAAGGGCTTATTAAGACTGTAGACTTTTTCTGGGCTAAATCGATTCATTATTAACACATATTTAGCCTTGAGGAATCATTTTATCTGGGTATTTTGATATAATCATATCGGCAGGCACTGTTTTAGACACCTTATTCTTTAGGGGCTTTCCCAAAGCATAGGCAGAGCCTCATTTTCGCGCCGGTGTTGCGCACTTGTTTTTGAGAGGCATGGCATGCAGTCGCATGTGAGAGGAGCTCTGATACTTAGAAAAGACTTTCTGAAGGCGTCATTTGGTATCGTATTCCCCTTGGGGCTTGGTTGGTTCTCAGCAAAGCAGATACCAGGGACTGTAAAGGGGTTAAAGTTCAAAACGGCTCCGGTTCCGTTATTTTAAGGGTTAAAGCTTCCAAATTTGGTGTGCAATACTTTTAAGGCTTTAAGACACTGTGGTGAAAATTTGGTGAATTTTGAACAATTCCTTCATGTTTTTTCGCAATTGCAGTAATAAAGTGTGTTCAGTTTAAAATTTAAAGTGACAGTAACGGTTTTATTTTAAAACGTTTTTTGTACTTTGTTATCAAGTTTATGCCTGTTTAACATGTCTGAACTACCAGATAGACTGTGTTCTGAATGTGGGGAAGCCAGAATTCCTATTCATTTAAATAAATGTGATTTATGTGACAATGATGCCCAAGATGATTCCTCAAGTGAGGGGAGTAAGCATGGTACTGCATCATTCCCTCCTTCGTCTACACGAGTCTTGCCCACTCAGGAGGCCCCTAGTACATCTAGCGCGCCAATACTCCTTACTATGCAACAATTAACGGCTGTAATGGATAATTCTGTCAAAAACATTTTAGCCAAAATGAACACTTATCAGCGTAAGCGCGACTGCTCTGTTTTAGATACTGAAGAGCATGACGACGCTGATAATAATATTTCTGAAGGGCCCCTAACCCAGTCTGATGGGGCCAGGGAGGTTTTGTCTGAGGGAGAAATTACTGATTCAGGGAACATTTCTCAACAAGCTGACCCTGATGTGATTGCATTTAAATTTAAGTTGGAACATCTCCGCATTCTGCTTAAGGAGGTATTATCCACTCTGGATGATTGTGACAAGTTGGTCATCCCAGAGAAACTATGTAAAATGGACAAGTTCCTAGAGGTGCCGGGGCTCCCAGAAGCTTTTCCTATACCCAAGCGGGTGGCGGACATTGTTAATAAAGAATGGGAAAGGCCCGGTATTCCTTTCGTCCCTCCCCCCATATTTAAAAAATTGTTTCCTATGGTCGACCCTAGAAAGGACTTATGGCAGACAGTCCCCAAGGTCGAGGGAGCGGTTTCCACTTTAAATAAACGCACCACTATACCCATAGAGGATAGTTGTGCTTTCAAAGATCCTATGGATAAAAAATTAGAAGGTTTGCTTAAAAAGATGTTTGTTCAGCAGGGTTACCTTCTACAACCAATTTCATGCATTGTCCCTGTCGCTACAGCCGCATGTTTCTGGTTCGATGAGCTGATAAAGGCGGTCGGTAGTGATTCTCCTCCTTATGAGGAGATTATGGACAGAATCAATGCTCTCAAATTGGCTAATTCTTTCACCCTAGACGCCACTTTGCAATTGGCTAGGTTAGCGGCTAAGAATTCTGGGTTTGCTATTGTGGCGCGCAGAGCGCTTTGGTTGAAATCTTGGTCGGCTGATGCGTCTTCCAAGAACAAGCTACTTAACATTCCTTTCAAGGGGAAAACGCTGTTTGGCCCTGACTTGAAAGAGATTATCTCTGATATCACTGGGGGTAAGGGCCACGCCCTTCCTCAGGATCGGCCTTTCAAGGCAAAAAATAAACCTAATTTTCGTCCCTTTCGTAGAAACGGACCAGCCCAAAGTGCTACGTCCTCTAAGCAAGAGGGTAATACTTCTCAAGCCAAGCCAGCTTGGAGACCAATGCAAGGCTGGAACAAGGGAAAGCAGGCCAAGAAACCTGCCACTGCTACCAAGACAGCATGAAATGTTGGCCCCCGATCCGGGACCGGATCTGGTGGGGGGCAGACTCTCTCTCTTCGCTCAGGCTTGGGCAAGAGATGTTCTGGATCCTTGGGCGCTAGAAATAGTCTCCCAAGGTTATCTTCTGGAATTCAAGGGACTTCCCCCAAGGGGGAGGTTCCACAGGTCTCAGTTGTCTTCAGACCACATAAAAAGACAGGCATTCTTACATTGTGTAGAAGACCTGTTAAAAATGGGAGTGATTCATCCTGTTCCATTAAGAGAACAAGGGATGGGGTTCTACTCCAATCTGTTTATAGTTCCCAAAAAAGAGGGAACGTTCAGACCAATCTTAGATCTCAAGATTTTAAACAAGTTTCTCAAGGTTCCATCGTTCAAGATGGAAACCATTCGAACTATTCTTCCTTCCATCCAGGACGGTCAATTCATGACCACGGTGGATTTAAAGGATGCGTATCTACATATTCCTATCCACAAGGAACATCATCGGTTCCTGAGGTTCGCATTCCTGGACAAACATTACCAGTTCGTGGCGCTTCCTTTCGGATTAGCCACTGCTCCAAGGATTTTCACAAAGGTACTAGGGTCCCTTCTAGCTGTGCTAAGACCAAGGGGCATTGCTGTAGTACCTTACTTGGACGACATTCTGATTCAAGCGTCGTCCCTTCCTCAAGCAAAGGCTCACACGGACATTGTCCTGGCCTTTCTCAGATCTCACGGATGGAAAGTGAACGTGGGAAAGAGTTCTCTATCTCCGTCAACAAGGGTTCCCTTCTTGGGAACAATAATAGACTCCTTAGAAATGAGGATTTTTCTGACAGAGGCCAGAAAAACAAAACTTCTAGACTCTTGTCGGATACTTCATTCCGTTCCTCTTCCTTCCATAGCTCAGTGCATGGAAGTGATCGGGTTGATGGTAGCGGCAATGGACATAGTTCCTTTTGCACGCATTCATCTAAGACCATTACAACTGTGCATGCTCAGTCAGTGGAATGGGGACTATACAGACTTGTCTCCGAAGATACAAGTAAATCAGAGGACCAGAGACTCACTCCGTTGGTGGCTGTCCCTGGACAACCTGTCACGAGGGATGACATTCCGCAGACCAGAGTGGGTCATTGTCACGACCGACGCCAGTCTGATGGGCTGGGGCGCGGTCTGGGGATCCCTGAAAGCTCAGGGTCTTTGGTCTCGGGAAGAATCTCTTCTACCGATAAATATTCTGGAACTGAGAGCGATATTCAATGCTCTCAAGGCTTGGCCTCAGCTAGCGAGGGCCAAGTTCATACGGTTTCAATCAGACAACATGACAACTGTTGCGTACATCAACCATCAGGGGGGAACAAGGAGTTCCCTGGCGATGGAAGAAGTGACCAAAATCATTCTATGGGCGGAGTCTCACTCCTGCCACCTGTCTGCTATCCACATCCCAGGAGTGGAAAATTGGGAAGCGGATTTTCTGAGTCGTCAGACATTGCATCCGGGGGAGTGGGAACTCCATCCGGAAATCTTTGCCCAAGTCACTCAGCTGTGGGGCATTCCAGACATGGATCTGATGGCCTCTCGTCAGAACTTCAAAGTTCCTTGCTACGGGTCCAGATCCAGGGATCCCAAGGCGGCTCTAGTGGATGCACTAGTAGCACCTTGGACCTTCAAACTAGCTTATGTGTTCCCGCCGTTTCCTCTCATCCCCAGGCTGGTAGCCAGGATCAATCAGGAGAGGGCGTCGGTGATCTTGATAGCTCCTGCGTGGCCACGCAGGACTTGGTATGCAGATCTGGTGAATATGTCATCGGCTCCACCTTGGAAGCTACCTTTGAGACGAGACCTTCTTGTTCAGGGTCCGTTCGAACATCCGAATCTGGTTTCACTCCAGCTGACTGCTTGGAGATTGAACGCTTGATCTTATCGAAGCGAGGGTTCTCAGATTCTGTTATCGATACTCTTGTTCAGGCCAGAAAGCCTGTAACTAGAAAGATTTACCACAAAATTTGGAAAAAATATATCTGTTGGTGTGAATCTAAAGGATTCCCTTGGGACAAGGTTAAGATTCCTAGGATTCTATCCTTCCTTCAAGAAGGACTGGAAAAAGGATTATCTGCAAGTTCCCTGAAGGGACAGATTTCTGCCTTGTCTGTGTTACTTCACAAAAAGCTGGCCGCTGTGCCAGATGTTCAAGCCTTTGTTCAGGCTCTGGTTAGAATTAAGCCTGTTTACAAACCTTTGACTCCTCCTTGGAGTCTCAATTTAGTTCTTTCAGTTCTTCAGGGGGTTCCGTTTGAACCCTTGCATTCCGTTGATATTAAGTTATTATCTTGGAAAGTTTTGTTTTTAGTTGCAATTTCTTCTGCTAGAAGAGTTTCAGAATTATCTGCTCTGCAGTGTTCTCCTCCTTATCTGGTGTTCCATGCAGATAAGGTGGTTTTACGTACTAAACCTGGTTTTCTTCCAATAGTTGTTTCTAACAAAAACATTAACCAGGAGATTATCGTACCTTCTCTGTGTCCGAAACCAGTTTCAAAGAAGGAACGTTTGTTGCACAATTTGGATGTTGTTCGCGCTCTGAAATTCTATTTAGATGCTACAAAGGATTTTAGACAAACATCTTCCTTGTTTGTTGTTTATTCCGGTAAAAGGAGAGGTCAAAAAGCAACTTCTACCTCTCTCTCTTTTTGGATTAAAAGCATCATCAGATTGGCTTACGAGACTGCCGGACGGCAGCCTCCCGAAAGAATCACAGCTCATTCCACTAGGGCTGTGGCTTCCACATGGGCCTTCAAGAACGAGGCTTCTGTTGATCAGATATGTAGGGCAGCGACTTGGTCTTCACTGCACACTTTTACCAAATTTTACAAGTTTGATACTTTTGCTTCTTCTGAGGCTATTTTTGGGAGAAAGGTTTTGCAAGCCGTGGTGCCTTCCATTTAGGTGACCTGATTTGCTCCCTCCCTTCATCCGTGTCCTAAAGCTTTGGTATTGGTTCCCACAAGTAAGGATGACGCCGTGGACCGGACACACCTATGTTGGAGAAAACAGAATTTATGTTTACCTGATAAATTACTTTCTCCAACGGTGTGTCCGGTCCACGGCCCGCCCTGGTTTTTTTAATCAGGTCTGATGATTTATTTTCTTTAACTACAGTCACCACGGTACCATATGGTTTCTCCTATGCAAATATTCCTCCTTAACGTCGGTCGAATGACTGGGGTAGGCGGAGCCTAGGAGGGATCATGTGACCAGCTTTGCTGGGCTCTTTGCCATTTCCTGTTGGGGAAGAGAATATCCCACAAGTAAGGATGACGCCGTGGACCGGACACACCGTTGGAGAAAGTAATTTATCAGGTAAACATAAATTCTGTTTTTCGTGCCTCAGATGCACAGTTGTTTTCTCTCAGCAAGCTCCAACTCCTGAGAGCCCTTGTAGATGTTTTGGGCCAAATCGAAGCTTTAACCCCTTATTTACCATCCCTGAGGGAAGGTGCTGGGGGTGTTTTTTCCGGATTTAGGCCTTATTTCAATCCGGTCTGCACATTAAAGGGTTAAATGTTAAATTTCCTTGTGGGGCAAACTTAACTACACATATTGAGTCTGCTATAAAAAATTTGAAAAGTTGGTGCATTTTAAAGCAGTTTTGCAGAACGTGTATGCTTTTTTTCTCTTAAAGGCACAGTACCGTTTTTTAAGATTGTTATTTTTTTAACTAAATAAGGATGTTTTCATGCTTGTTTGTAGTCATTACTAGCCTGTTCAACATGTCTGACATTGAGGAAAATCATTGTTCAATATGTTTAGAAGCCATTGTGGAAGCCCCACTTAGAATGTGTCCCTCATGCACTGAAAGGTCAATAAATTGCAAAGAACATATTTTAGCTACTAAAAGTATGTCGCAGGATGATTCTCAGTCAGAAGGGAATCAGGTTATGCCATCTAATTCTCCCCAAGTGTCACAACCATTAACGCCCGCACAAGCGACACCAAGTACTTCTAGTGCATCTAATTCTTTTACCCTGCAAGATATGGCCGCAGTTATAAATACTACCCTCACTGAGGTTTTATCTAAGCTGCATGGGTTGCAGAGGAAGCGCAGTAGGTCTGGTGTGAGAACAAATGCGGAGCCCTCTGACGCTTTATTAGCCATATCCGATGTACCCTCACAATGTTCTGAGTTGGGGGTGAGGGATTTGCTGTCTGAGGGAGAGATTTCTGATTAAGGAAAGATGTTCCCTCAGACAGACTCAGATATGACGGCTTTTAAATTTAAACTAGAACACCTCCGCTTATTGCTCAGGGAGGTTTTAGCGACTCTGGATGATTGTGACCCTATTGTAGTTCCAGAGAAATTGTGTAAAATGGACAGATTTCTAGAGGTTCCTGACTACACTGATGTTTTTCCGGTCCCTAAGAGGATTTCGGACATTGTTACTAAGGAGTGGGATAGACCAGGTATTCCGTTCGCTCCCCCTCCTACTTTTAAGAAAATGTTTTCCATATCAGACACCATGCGGGACTCGTGGCAGACGGTCCCTAAGGTGGAGGGAGCTATTTCTACCCTGGCTAAGCGTACAACTATACCTATCGAGGACAGTTGTGCTTTCAAAGATCCTATGGATAAAAAATTAGAGGGTCTCCTAAAGAAAATATTTGTTCATCATGGTTTTCTTCTCCAACCTATAGCGTGCATTGTTCCTGTAACTACTGCAGCTGCTTTTTGGTTTGAGGCTCTGGAGGAGGCTCTTCAGGTTGAGACCCCATTAGATGATATTCTGGATAGAATTAGGGCTCTCAAGCTAGCTTATTCTTTCATTACAGATGCCGCTTTTCAACTGGCTAAATTAGCGGCAAAGAATTCAGGTTTTGCCATTTTAGCGCGTAGAGAGTTATGGCTTAAGTCCTGGTCTGCTGATGTGTCATCAAAATCTAAGCTTTTAGCCATCCCTTTCAAGGGTAAGACCCTATTCGGGCCTGAACTGAAAGAGATCATTTCAGACATCACTGGAGGGAAAGGCCATGCCCTTCCTCAGGATAAGACAAGATGAGGACCAAACAAAATAATTTTCGTTCCTTTTGAAACTTCAAAGGTGGTCCTTCTACCTCTTCCCCTGCTGCAAAGCAAGAGGGGAATTTTGCTCAATCCAAGTCAGTCTGGAGACCTAACCAGACTTGGAACAAGGGTAAACAGGCCAAGAAGCCCGCTGCTGCCACCAAGACAGCATGAAGGGGTAGCCCCCGATCCAGGGCCGGAAATAGTAGGGGGCAGATTTTCTCTCTTTGCTCAGGCTTGGGCAAGAGACTTCAGGACTCCTGGGCTTTAGAAATCGTAACCCAGGGGTATCTTCTAGATTTCAAAGATTCTCCTCCAAGGGGGAGATTCCATCTTTCTCAATTGTCTGTAAACCAGACAAAAAGAGAGGCGTTCTTATGCTGTGTAGAAGACCTATATACCATGGGAGTGAGCTGCCCAGTTCTGAAAACAGAATAGGGGCAGGGGTTCTACTCCAACCTGTTTCTGGTTCCCAAAAAAGAGGGAACTTTCAGACCAATTTTAGATCTCAAGATCCTAAACAAATTTCTCAGAGTCCCATCCTTCAAGATGGAGACCATTCGGTCTATATTACCAATGATCCAGGAGGGTGAATATATGACCACCGTGGACTTAAAGGATGCGTATCTACACATCCCTATCCACAAAGATCATCACCTGCTCCTCAGGTTAGCCTTTCTGGACAAGCATTACCAGTTTGTGGCTCTTCCCTTCGGGTTGGCCACAGCTCCCAGAATTTTCACAAAGGTGCTAGGGTCCCTTCTGGCGGTTCTAAGGCCGCGGGGCATAGCAGTGGCACCTTATCTGGACGATATCTTAATTCAGGCGTCGACTTACCAACTAGCCAAGTCTCACACGGACATCGTGTTGGCTTTTCTAAGATCTCACGGGTGGAAGGTGAACGTAAAAAAGTGTTCACTTATCCCTCTCACAAGAGTTCCATTCCTGGGATCTCTGATAGATTCGGTGGACATGAACATTTTTCTGACGGAGGTCAGGAAATCAAAGATTTTAACCACCTGCCGAGCTCTTAATTCCATTCCTCGGCCATCAGTGGCTCAGTGTATGAAGGTAATCAGACTAATGGTAGCGGCAATGGACATAGTTCCGTTTGCTCGCTTGCATCTCAGACCACTGCAACTATGCATGCTCGAACAGTGGAATGGGGGTTATGCAGATTTATCTCCTCAGATAAATCTGGATCAAGAGACCAGAGACTCTCTTCTTTGGTGGTTGTCACAGGATCAACTGTTCCAGGGAATGTGTTTCCGCAGGCCAGCGTGGGTCATAGTGACGACGGACGCCAGCCTATTGGGCTGGGGTGCAGTCTGGAATTCCCTGAAAGCACAGGGTTTGTGGACTCAGGAGGAGGCTCTCCTCCCGATAAATTTTCTAGAACTGAGAGCGATATTCAACGCGCTTCAGGTGTGGCCTCAGCTGGCTTTCGCCAGATTCATAAGATTCCAGTCGGACAATATCACGACTGTAGCATATATCAATCAGGGGGGAACAAAGAGTTCTCTAGCGATGATAGAGGTTACCAAAATAAGTCGTCAGACTTTTCATCCGGGGGAGTGTGAACTCCATCCGGAGGTGTTTGCACAATTGATTCAGCAATGGGGCACACCAGAATTGGATCTGATGTCGTCTCGTCAGAACGCCAAACTTCCTTGTTACGGGTCCAGGTCAAGGGATCCTCAGGCAGTACTGATAGATGCTCTATCAGTACCCTGGTCGTTCAACCTGGCTTATGTGTTTCCACCATTTCCTCTCCTTCCTCGTTTGATTGCCAGAATCAAACAGGAGAGATCTTCAGTGATTTTGATAGCACCTGCGTGGCCACGCAGGACTTGGTATGCAGACCTGGTGGACATGTCATCTCTTCCACCATGGACTCTGCCACTGAGACAGGACCTTCTGATTCAAGGTCCGTTCCAGCATCCAAATCTAGTTTCTCTGCGGCTGACTGCTTGTAGATTGAACGCTTGATATTATCCAAGCGGGGTTTCTCTGAGTCGGTCATAGATACCTTGATTCAGGCTCGAAAGCCTGTCACTAGGAAAATTTATTATAAGATATGGCGTAAATATCTTTATTGGTGCAAATCCAAAGGCTACTCATGGAGTAAGGTCAGGATTCCTAGGATTTTGTCCTTTCTCCAAGAATGATTGGAGAAGGGGCTATCAGCTAGTTCCTTAAAGGGACAGATATCTGCTTTATCAATTCTACTGCACAAGCGTCTGGCAGATGTTCCAGATGTTCAGTCGTTCTGTCAGGCTTTAGTTAGAATCAAGCCTGTGTTTAAACCTGTTGCTCCGCCATGGAGTTTGAATTTAGTTCTTAAAGTTCTTCAAGGGGTTCCGTTTGAACCTATGCATTCCATAGATATTAAGCTTCTATCTTGGAAAGTTCTATTTTTAGTTGCTATCTCTTCGGCTCGAAGAGATTTTGAACTATCTGCATTGCAATGCGACTCACCTTATCTTGTTTTCCATGCTGATAAGGTGGTTTTGCGTACCAAACCTGGGTTCCTTCCTAAGGTTGTTACTAATAGGAATATCAATCAGGAAATTGCTGTTCCTTCTCTGTGTCCTAATCCTTCCTCTAAGAAGGAGCGTCTGTTGCACAACTTGGACGTGGTTCGTGCTTTGAAGTTTTACTTGCAAGCAACCAAAGATTTTCGTCAAACATCTTCTTTGTTTGTTGTCTATTCTGGAAAACGTAGAGGTCAAAAAGCTACGGCTACTTCTTTCTTTTTGGCTGAAAAGCATCATCCGTTTGGCATACGAGACTGCTGGACAGCAGCCTCCTGAAAGGATTACAGCTCACTCTACTAGAGCGGTGGCTTCCACATGGGCTTTTATACATGATGCTTCTGTTGAACAGATTTGTAAAGCTGCGACTTGGTCTTCGCTTCATACTTTTTCCAAATGTTACAAATTTGATACTTTTGCTTCTTAGGAGGCTATTTTGGGAGAAAAGTTCTTCAAGCAGTGGTGCCTTCTGTTTAACCATCTGTCTTGTCCCTCCCTTTCATCCGTGTCCTGTAGCTTTGGTATTGTATCCCACAAGTAAAGGATGAATCCGTGGACTCGTCGTACCTTATAGAAGAAAAGTAAATTTTTGCTTACCTGATAAATTAATTTCTTCTAAGGTACGACGAGTCCACGGCCCGCCCTGTCATTTTAAGACAGATTATATTTTTTTGATTTTAAACTTCAGTCACCTCTGCACCTTGTAGTTTCTCCTTTTTCTTCCTGTGCCTTCGGTCGAATGACTGGGGGGGTGGAGCTAAGGGAGGAGCTATATAGACAGCTCTGCTGTGGTGCTCTTTGCCACTTCGTGTTAGCAGGAGGATAATATCCCACAAGTAAAGGATGAATTTGTGGACACGTCGTACCATAGAAGAAATTAATTTATCAGGTAAGCATAAATTTACTTTTTATTAGATGGTGTTATTATGAGTGTATGTGTACACTGTAATGTGTTTTTTACGTGTAACCAGAGTTCTGAGGACATGGTAATCATTCTAGCGTAAATTGCGATTTACTGTCAACTTGTAATACCATCGGTAAACCCGGCTATCGGAAACTCCCGCGATAAACCCCTTATCACTTACGCACAAACGTTAGCGCTCCACTCATAATCATGCCCATTGTAAGCAACACCTGGCTCAGAGGTGAAACTACTGGCGGTGAAGCTAGTGCCACTGCAGCAGGATAAGCAAAGTCTGTTACCAGCAACTCCAGCCCCAAACCGGAAATCCGGAAGTCCTGAAAGCGTCACCCACACAAGCACAAACTCCTGGAGTGCCGTAGCTAAAATGCGGATGAACCACTCCTCATCAAGATGAATGAGAAAAGAAAACTATGAGTAAGCTCCTGTAGGGGGCGCGAAACGTGTCAGACACTTGTCACTGTCCACCTCCATGGCCTGTTTGTTACACCTGTTTGTGACCTCTCTTTTTTGCAATTTTCTACAACTTTTTTGTCTTTTTACTACAAATAAACTACGGACTATTTTGCACCTGCTTGTAGTGCCTGCTTCCTTTTCTTTCCTCATGCCACTGCAGCAGGCCTGAGGGCTGGGGAGGGCCTACACAGTGTGAGGGGGTTCTGGTATGTGGAACACAATGCAGGAACAGATACAAAAAACAATGAATGTCTTTTTAAAAGCTTTACTGATTGATAAGCAAAAGAACAGTTCGTAGTTCAAATTAAAGATCACAGAAACAGGAACTTTGAACATAGGCCCAATGCTAAACACTAAAGCTCAAAACAAGGTTCAGAATACTTAAAATTGTTTGTAGTAACAAAGTCCAATGGGTGAGGTTGTCACAGAATTACTTGGTAGGCAAAGCTGCCAAAAAGAAAGCAGACATAGGATTCTCAGCAGGAACAGGACACCCAACGGTTACTGTGGATGAGATTGTCACGGGATACCGGATAGGTACAGCTGGCGCAGCTGATTTGAGGAAGGTTGTCAACTGTATGGCAGATACAGGTTTCTCAGCAGGCACAGGAAACCCAGTGGGTGCTGTTGGTGAGACTGTCACAAGATACCAAATAGGTAAAACAGGCACAGCTGGTTTGAGGAAGGATGTCTCTGTTACAGTAGACACAGGTTTCTCAGTAGGCACAAGATACCTGGTGGGTACTATTGATGAAACTGCCACAGAATACCAGATGGTACAGCTTCAGGAACAAAGTGAGCATACACAGGTATCAGGCAAGTGTGCTTGACTTTCAAGAACCAGGTGAGCATATGCTGACACAAGGTAAGTATGCTTGGTCTCTGGAACAAGGTGAGCATACAAAGGTATCAGGTAAAGTCTGCATGGCCTCTGGAACAAGTTGAGCATACACAGGTATAAGGTGAGTATGCTTGGTCTCTGGAATAAGGTGAGCATAAACAGGTAGAAGGGGTAGGTATGCTTGGCTTTCAAGAACCAGGTCAGCATATGCTGAAGCAAGGTACGTATGCTTTGTCTATGGAACAAGGTGAGCATACACAGGTAGAAGGTAAGTATGCTTGGTCTCTGGAATAAGGTGAACATACACAGGTACAAGGTAAGGATGCAAGAGTCTCTGGAGCAAGGTGGGCATGCACAGATATAAGGTAAGTATGTGTGAGTCTGTGGAGCAAGTTGAGCATACACAGGTAGCAGGTAAGTATGTCTATGAATAAGAGTGCAGTCCGCACTCGAAACTAGTCAGACAATTTTTTGTCTATTTTTCTACCCTGCCTTGCCTCTGTCGTTTTTTGTACCTTTTCTCGTGTCTTTACAGCGGTTGTAGCTGTTTAATTTTTTTAATGACTCTTCAAATAAAGACTTATTGTTTTTAAGCTATCCACAGCAGTGCCTGCATCTTCTCTTTTTCCTATAGCAGGTAAGTATGCTTTAGCTTGACAGGAACCAGGAGCAAGGTAGAAAGGCAATAACAGCCCAGAGTGAAGGGAAAAGTGAGCTTTTATATGAACTCCCACACCTGAGTCCTCAGGCAGTAAATGGAGGAGTTGTGTCTTGGCATCCCTCTATGTGGTACGCTGAGACTGGAGGGACCAGTGCCCACTCCTTAGGCGTGCTTCTCCGGTAGGTCCCGAACAGTGCCCCCTCCTTGTTATGATAGGCATTTCCCTGGTATTTTTGAAAGTAGCAATTTTGCTGTAAGTTGCTGACTAAATAATTTATATTTAGTGTATATCCCAAAAGCGGTGATATGCTTTTATAGGGTGGGGGCCCAAAAAATAATTCTTGAAACAGGGCCCTCTGTTCATTAGGTCCGCCAATAACCTGGTTATTGTGAATTTACAGCACAAATCAATAGCACTCAATTGTCTAAAATGTTTTGTATTCTGTAGCATTACGATGAACCTTCACTGGAACTACCTAGCTCAAACCCTGAAAAACAGCCCCAGACCAATTACATTAGGCACTATGGTTCCAATTTATCATGGTCTGAATGGGGCCAAATACCTCTGTTTCCACACAAGACTTTAGGCTTGCCGAAAACAGGAGTTAAGAAGCAGTCGTCTTAATACCGCTGCCTCTTAAAGGGACAGTATGCACCAATTTTTATATTACTGCATCTAATAGACATTACTATAAAGAATAAGATGCACAGATACTGATATAAAAACCCAGTATAAAACTGTTTAAAAACTTACTTAGTTTAGCTCTGTTGAAAATGTAGTTGGAAAGACCCTTTACACAAACAGGAGCAAGCTGGAGTAGATATCTGATGGTATTCTCCTAAAACTTTGGGGCTTGGTTAGGAGTCTAAAAATCAGAGCAATGTTATTTAAAAATAAGCAAAACTATAAAAAAAATTAAAAAACTTTATGGGCTATATAAATAGATCATCTACAAAACATTTATGCAAAGAAAAAAATGAGTGTATAATGTCCCTTTAACTCGTCCGCCGCTTCTAAGGTGCATACGATCGGGTTGATTGACACCCACTGCTATCGGCCGATTGGCCGTGAATCTGCAGGGGGGGGCATTGCACATGCTAGCCCCCAGTTACTAGCTTCCTATTGCTCTACTTGTCCCACTCCCATTTCACCCCCAGACTAAGCCCTGCTTTCTTGTTCCACCATCTTTCTGCCACTGAAGCTTTTCTTGATCCCATATGCCTCCACACATTATGGGAGATGATATTTGACCATATTATCTTTTTCCCAGGGAACTGAGCCAACAACCACCTGACATCTGACACCATAATCCTGGTCAAGTCTCCCATGGGCATAGTCCCAATGTCATTACCCCCTAGGTGTAAAACTATCACATGGGGGCACCACCCACCTCCTTCTGGCTTCTGCCACCTGAGTCTGCAAGTCCAAACACACCATGCCTCTTCTCCCCAGCCAATGAATACACAGCTTGGCTACTGGCAATGCCAGCTGCAATCTATTAGACTAAGCTGCGGCCCATAGGGCTGCCCAATGTATAAAAGAATGGCCTAGAATCCAAACCCTCTAAAACGGCTTAGACAAACCTGAACAAATTAACCCTGGCTTCCCACTATCTTCCAACAACTGCACACAAAAGAAACATCAGAAAAAGGACAAAACTAGCCCAAACACTACTAAAAAGATCAGATCAGCCCTTGCCTCAACAACCTCATGTACTTCTTAACCTGTTGGAAGACCACCTCCCTAAGGACTTGATTTGCTCACCTGTATAACCTGCCAAAGCTGCATCAGTAGCCACACCGATTCTAAACGAATGAGGAGCCACAGCTGATGGATTCTAACCCAAGCTCAGTACAACTCTAGACACGACTGACCTGAGCTGAAATTGAGAAAAGGACTCCTGGTGAACCAAGAATATACCCCCAGAGCTGCAAATCTCCTCCAAAATGGCTATCATCTGCACTAGTCTCCGTCTAGTCACTGACTCCCTAATGTCCTTACTCGCTTCTCCTAGTTTATGTGCTCTCTTAAGCTCTGTACAAGCCAGAAAAGGTTTAGACTTATCCTCAAGCCCATAAAGCTTGGAAAAGAAGGAAATGGCAGCTGCACAATTCCCAATTGCCCCTGGGGAAAGGCCCTTGTCATGCAAGCAGGCTATCCACTGCAGAAATAACTGTACAGTTGGGACTCTCCAAGATGTATCTCTCCCAGTACCTACGGTAAGGCTGCCATGTTCTAGGTGCCAGCGATCCCCTGCAGTAGACTTATCTCAGTTCCCCAGAACTCACCACCTGCCAGAGATAATGAGGATATTCATCACCATTGGCCTCCACAGCAGGCACTGCCTCCATTGGCCCCTAGACAGTAAGTAAGCGATTACATTGCAAAGCCCCAGGATATGCCTGGCTTTAAATGCAATGTTGTGGTGCAAGCACAGCAATACTAACTGTCTAAGCACATTTACAACAGGAGGAAAAGAAGCAGACAGCAGATTAATAACTTGGATCACCATCAAATTGTCCGACCAAAAATTGACTACCTGGTTCTGTGGGCATTTCCACTATAAGTCAACAGCAACCAAAAATGGGTAAAGCTCTAGCAGCGTGAGATTCTTTAAGAAGCCTATACTTTCCACTAAGGGAACTAAACCACTGTGCACAAAGGCCCATTAAATTAGGCACCTAGGCCATTGGTATGCAGGTGTAATTGCTATTACCCTGGTGGCAAAATTCAACAACCCTAGCATAGATTGAAAATTCTGCAGGGTGGCCCTGCTGGACTCCAAGATTCTATAGCAGCGCTAATCTTCTGTGCAGGCAACCTACACTCCTTAGCTACAGTGTCAATTTTGATTTCTAGAAATACCAAACAGGTAGAAGGACCTTCTATTTTTTGCTGGCCAAAGGCGCAAGAAATCACGCACCCCTTTGGCAAGCAGAGGTCCACGTAAAACCGGTCCTGGAACCTGCAAGCCATCAAATAAAAGCTTTCAGAATGATTTTGGAGAAGATGAAATGCGGACTCAATGTCCACCTTGGCCATCTCTGTCCTATTGCCAAAGTCTTGCACCAGCGACAATGCAGATTCAAAGGATTGTTAGACTACGGATGTACAGTATTACCTTCATCCAGAGCATCATTGGCTGAGGCTCCAATATGGTGAGACAGGTGCTGAATCAGATTAAATTTTTATACCTCTTTCTTTGGCCCTACCCCTAGTGAAGAGACCACAAGCTTTGGCAATGGAGGGGAAGAAAAATGTCCAACTATCTTGCAAATTACATCCTTAACTAACTTCTCCACTGAATGGGGGATCTCATAGGCTGACTGCAAATTCCTCATGGAAGATGAGGAACCACTGGACTCCTCATAGGGATGCGAAAACCACAAAGAAGCCCTGATCTGAGGAACTCTGCCACTCTCTTCTTGGAGTACTCCCGAAGAAAACTACAAATTTCCATGAGATTTAACAGGTGTTGGTTCTTTCCTGAAGAAGATGGTCTGAACTGCTGCCGCCCATTAATTGAATCCCGTTGCCTGAAAAACTCTACCCCTGCATGAGGCTTGCCACAGTAGATTTATTATGTGCAGAAAAAACACTGTTACCCGCACTTGCACTCTCTACCACCCCTCTTCCTCAAAAGCCTGGGCTGCCGCCCCTGAGTTGCGTGCCTAACCTGCCCAGCAACTGACCCATGCCATAGCTTCAGTTTGGACCATAGCTCCATCTCTTTCATTACAAAGTGGAGATTCTGATTGGACTATAACCTCCTCATAAAGTCAGAACCCTACTGATGCCAGGCCAATCCTTTGCATCCTTAAGACATTTAACCCATGCTGTGGGTGTGCCTCTAAATAACATGACCCGATTAACCTGAAACTTTTAACCTACCCCTTATATGATTCAGTCCTCCTAGCTTTCTTTTCTCCCGTCTCTTCTTTTGCCATCTCCTTCACCTGATATATCTCTCTAGAAAGCTCAAATGATTTTTGAGTACCTCCCCACCTTAATCTTTCTAGCTACCCTAGGTTCCAGGTGTGCATGTAATGTGTGTACTATCAATGAGTAGGTATCGGAAGTGCTCAACACTACAGCTCTGGCTGACCCAGCTAGACCCAGTCTGTGCTGATGGTGTATCTGGAGCAGATGTCCTAGTGGAAACCCCGCCAGGAACTGCCCCTACATAAACTGTGGGTTTGAGAAAGTATTGTATTTCAAATTAAAATAGTTAGAGAATGGGACCCGAGGGAGGAGGTCACCGCAGTAAACTCTGTTACATTAAGATTATATATATTTTTTCTACGCGTTCTCAGTGCTTGTCACATTTTATTCGTGGTTTATTTATAACGTATCTTTATATTTTTTTATATTTATCTATTTTGAAGATTTATTTATTGCTATTTAAATCGACATCTCCGATATACCCGCCGCACCCCATATACAGGCAGAAAGCCAAGCTCCGCAGCAACAGCAGCCGCACCAACATCTACATCAGCTCCTGGAGGCACAGTATATATTTTTTTTAAAGCCTCTCCGATTCTGCACAAGGCTTACATAGTCCGGATAAGATGACCAAAGCTGAGATGGGACGGTTTAACATCTCTCCTGATGAGGATAGCAGCAGCTCCAACAGTAATGAAGACTTCGCCTACCCTGCAAAGAAGCTCTCTATTAAATGTCATTATGATGTGGATTCAGAAAATCAAAATTTCCTTCTTGAGCCAACGCTGGCAAAGAAGAAATGTGAAACAGAATATCTTCCAGGGAAAACATCATTTAGGATGTCAGTGTTTAACCTCAGCAATGCGATTGTTGGAAGTGGTATTCTTGGGCTGGCTTATGCCATGGCCAACACTGGAATTGCCCTGTTCATGATTCTCTTGGTATTTGTGGCATTATTCTCTATATATTCCATCCATCTACTACTGAAAACAGCAAGTGAAGGAGGTTCCTTATTGTATGAGCAGTTGGGATTCAAGGCCTTTGGCTTACCTGGAAAACTGGCAGCTTCTGGCTCTATAACAATGCAAAATATTGGAGCCATGTCCAGCTATCTCTACATTGTGAAATATGAACTGCCCCTTGTAATCAAGGCACTTATGGGAATTGAAGAGAGCTCTGGAGAATGGTATTTAAATGGAGATTATCTGGTTTTGATAGTCTCTGTAAGTCTCATCCTTCCTTTGTCACTGCTTAAAAACTTAGGATACCTGGGATACACAAGTGGGCTTTCCCTTCTGTGCATGGTCTTCTTTATCATTGTTGTGATCTACAAAAAGTTTCAGATTACATGTCCTTTATGGTTTAATCACAATGCCATGAATTCCACTTTAAACAGCACTTTGCCTCATCTGGCCTCACACGTACCAGTCAATAAAGCTCTTCACAATGAGACTGACGATGAGATGTGCACACCAAAATATTTTGTGTTTAATTCTCAGACTGTATATGCTGTACCCATCCTTACGTTCTCCTTTGTGTGTCATCCAGCTGTTCTTCCCATCTACCAAGAGCTTAAAGGTCGTAGCCGTAGAAGAAGTCTCCAACGTTTCCTTTTTCTTCTGTTAAGTGTGATCAGTCCACGGGTCATCATTACTTCTGGGATATTACTCCTCCCCAACAGGAAGTGCAAGAGGATTCACCCAGCAGAGCTGCATATAGCTCCTCCCCTCTACGTCACTCCCAGTCATTCTCTTGCACCCAACGACTAGATAGGATGTGTGAGAGGACTATGGTGATTATACTTAGTTTTATATCTTCAATCAAAAGTTTGTTATTTTAAAATAGCACCGGAGTGTGTTATTATCTCTCTGGCAGAGTTTGAAGAAGAATCTACCAGAGTTTTTGTTATGATTTTAGCCGGAGTAGTTAAGATCATATTGCTGTTTCTCGGCCATCTGAGGAGAGGTAAACTTCAGATCAGGGGACAGCGGGCAGATGAATCTGCATAGAGGTATGTAGCAGTTTTTATTTTCTGACAATGGAATTGAAGAAAATCCTGCCATACCGATATAATGTCATGTATGTATACTTTACACTTCAGTATTCTGGGGAATGGTACTTCACTAGAATTACACTGTAAGAAATACATAAAGCTGTTTAATAACTAGAGATTATGTTTAACGTTTTTGCTGGAATGTAAAATCGTTTTCATTTGCTGAGGTACTGAGTGAATAAATGTTTGGGCACTATTTTTCCACTTGGCAGTTGCTTAATCTGTTTTCTGACAGTTTCTGTTCTCCCTCACTGCTGTGTGTGAGGGGGAGGGGCCGTTTTTTGGCGCTTTTACTATGCATCAAATATTTCAGTCAGCAACTCATTGTATTCCCTGCATGATCCGGTTCATCTCTACAGAGCTCAGGGGTCTTCAAAACTTATTTTGAGGGAGGTAATTTCTCTCAGCAGAGCTGTGAGAATTATAGTTTGACTGAGATAAAAAACGTTTATTCTGTAATTTGTTTCCTGCTTTCAGAATTTGTTATCTTTGCTAATGGGATTAAACCTTTGCTAAAGTTGTGTTGTTTACAAGGATTGAGGCTATAACTGTTTCAATTTATTAATTTTCAACTGTCATAGATCTTCTGTGCTTCTTAAAGGCACAGTACGTTTTAATATTATTCTAATTGAATTGTATTTCCAAGTTGCAAGTTTATTTGCTAGTGTGTTAAACATGTCTGATTCAGAGGATGATACCTGTGTCATTTGTTGCAATGCCAAAGTGGAGCCCAATAGAAATTTATGTACTAACTGTATTGATGCTACTTTAAATAAAAATCAATCTGTACAAATTGAACAAATTTCACCAAATAACGAGGGGAGAGTTATGCCGACTAACTCGCCTCACGTGTCAGTACCTACATCTCCCGCTCAGAGGGAGGTGCGTGATATTGTAGCGCCGAGTACATCTGGGCGGCCATTACAAATCACATTACAGGATATGGCTACTGTTATGACTGAGGTTTTGGCTAAATTACCAGAACTAAGAGGTAAGCGTGATCACTCTGGGGTGAGAACAGAGTGCGCTGATAATATTAGGGCCATGTCAGACACTGCGTCACAGGTGGCAGAACATGAAGACGGAGAACTTCATTCTGTGGGTGACGGTTCTGATCCAAACAGACTGGATTCAGATATTTCAAATTTTAAATTTAAACTGGAAAACCTCCGTGTATTACTAGGGGAGGTGTTAGCGGCTCTGAATGATTGTAACACAGTTGCAATACCAGAGAAAATGTGTAGGTTGGATAAATATTTTGCGGTACCGACGAGTACTGAGGTTTTTCCTATACCTAAGAGACTTACTCAAATTGTTACTAAGGAGTGGGATAGACCCGGTGTGCCGTTCTCACCCCCTCCGATATTTAGAAAAATGTTTCCAATAGACGCCACCACAAGGGACTTATGGCAAACGGTCCCTAAGGTGGAAGGAGCAGTTTCTACCTTAGCTAAGCGTACCACTATCCCGGTGGAGGATAGCTGTGCTTTTTCAGATCCAATGGATAAAAAGTTAGAGGGTTACCTTAAGAAAATGTTTGTTCAACAAGGTTTTATATTGCAACCCCTTGCATGCATTGCGCCGATCACGGCTGCAGCGGCATTCTGGATTGAGTCTCTGGAAGAGAACATTGGTTCAGCTACTCTGGACGACATTACGGACAGGCTTAGAGTCCTTAAACTAGCTAATTCATTCATTTCGGAGGCCGTAGTACATCTTACTAAACTTACGGCGAAGAATTCAGGATTCGCCATTCAGGCACGCAGGGCGCTGTGGCTAAAATCCTGGTCAGCTTCTAAGTCTAAATTGCTTAATATACCTTTCAAAGGGCAGACCTTATTCGGGCCCGGGTTGAAAGAGATTATCGCTGACATTACAGGAGGTAAAGGCCATGCCCTGCCTCAGGACAAAGCCAAAGCCAAGACTAGACAGTCTAATTTTCGTTCCTTTCGTAATTTCAAAGCAGGAGCAGCATCAACTTCCTCTGCACCAAAACAGGAAGGAGCTGTTGCTCGCTACAGACAAGGCTGGAAACCTAACCAGTCCTGGAACAAGGGCAAGCAGACTAGGAAACCTGCTGCTGCCCCTAAAACAGCATGAATTGAGGGCCCCCGATCCGGGATCGGATCTAGTGGGGGGCAGACTTTCTCTCTTCGCCCAGGCTTGGGCAAGAGATGTTCAGGATCCCTGGGCGCTAGAGATAATATCTCAGGGATACCTTCTGGACTTCAAATACTCTCCTCCAAGAGAGAGATTTCATCTGTCAAGATTGTCAACAATCCAGACAAAGAAAGAGGCGTTTCTACGCTGCGTACAAGAGCTCTTGTTAATGGGAGTAATCCATCCAGTTCCACGATCGGAACAGGGACAGGGGTTTTACTCAAATCTGTTTGTGGTTCCCAAAAAAGAGGGAACTTTCAGACCAATCCTGGACTTAAAGATCCTAAACAAATTCCTAAGAGTTCCATCGTTCAAGATGGAGACTATTCGGACAATTTTACCTATGATCCAAGAGGGTCAGTACATGACCACTGTAGATTTAAAAGATGCTTACCTTCACATACCGATTCACAAAGATCATTATCGGTACCTAAGGTTTGCCTTCCTAGACAGGCATTACCAGTTTGTGGCTCTTCCATTCGGATTGGCTACAGCTCCAAGAATCTTCACAAAGGTTCTGGGTGCTCTTCTGGCGGTACTAAGACCGCGGGGAATCTCGGTAGCTCCATACCTAGACGACATTCTGATACAAGCTTCAAGCTTTCAAACTGCCAAGTCTCATACAGAGTTAGTGCTGGCATTTCTAAGGTCACATGGATGGAAGGTGAACGAAAAGAAAAGTTCACTCGTTCCACTCACAAGAGTTCCCTTCCTGGGGACTCTTATAGATTCTGTAGAAATGAAGATTTACCTGACAGAGGACAGGCTAACAAGACTTCAAAGTGCTTGCCGCACCCTTCATTCCATTCAACACCCGTCAGTGGCTCAATGCATGGAGGTAATCGGCTTAATGGTAGCGGCAATGGACATAGTACCCTTTGCACGCTTACACCTCAGACCACTGCAACTGTGCATGCTAAGTCAGTGGAATGGGGATTACTCAGACTTATCCCCTTCTCTGAATCTGGATCAAGAGACCAGAAATTCTCTTCTATGGTGGCTTTCTCGGCCACATCTGTCCAGGGGGATGCCATTCAGCAGACCAGACTGGACAATTGTAACAACAGACGCCAGCCTTCTAGGTTGGGGTGCCGTCTGGAATTCTCTGAAGGCTCAGGGACAATGGAGTCAGGAGGAGAGTCTCCTGCCAATAAACATTCTGGAATTGAGAGCAGTTTTCAATGCCCTCCTGGCTTGGCCCCAGTTGACAACTCGGGGGTTCATCAGGTTTCAGTCGGACAACATCACGACTGTAGCTTACATCAACCATCAGGGAGGGACAAGAAGCTCCCTAGCTATGATGGAAGTATCAAAGATAATTCGCTGGGCAGAGTCTCACTCTTGCCACCTGTCAGCAATCCACATCCCGGGAGTGGAGAACTGGGAGGCGGATTTCTTAAGTCGTCAGACTTTTCATCCGGGGGAGTGGGAACTTCATCCGGAGGTCTTTGCCCAAATACTTCGACGTTGGGGCAAACCAGAGATAGATCTCATGGCGTCTCGACAGAACGCCAAGCTTCCTCGTTACGGGTCCAGATCCAGGGATCCAGGAGCAGTCCTGATAGATGCTCTGACAGCACCTTGGGACTTCAGGATGGCTTACGTGTTTCCACCCTTCCCGTTGCTTCCTCGATTGATTGCCAGAATCAAACAAGAGAGAGCATCAGTGATTCTAATAGCACCTGCGTGGCCGCGCAGGACTTGGTATGCAGACCTGGTGGACATGTCATCCTGTCCACCTTGGTCTCTACCTCTGAAACAGGACCTTCTGATACAGGGTCCCTTCAAACATCAAAATCTAACTTCTCTGAAGCTGACTGCTTGGAAATTGAACGCTTGATTTTATCAAGACGTGGGTTTTCTGAGTCAGTTATTGATACCTTAATACAGGCTAGGAAACCTGTTACCAGAAAGATTTACCATAAGATATGGCGTAAATACCTATATTGGTGTGAATCCAAAGGTTACTCTTGGAGTAAGGTTAGGATTCCTAGGATATTGTCTTTTCTACAAGAAGGTTTAGAAAAGGGTTTATCTGCTAGTTCTTTAAAGGGACAGATCTCAGCTCTGTCCATTCTGTTACACAAACGTCTGTCAGAAGTTCCTGACGTCCAGGCCTTTTGTCAGGCTTTGGCCAGGATTAAGCCTGTGTTTAAAACTGTTGCTCCACCATGGAGTTTAAACCTTGTTCTTAATGTTTTACAGGGCGTTCCGTTTGAACCCCTTCATTCCATTGATATAAAGTTGTTATCTTGGAAAGTTCTATTTTTAATGGCTATTTCCTCGGCTCGAAGAGTCTCTGAATTATCAGCCTTACATTGTGATTCTCCTTATTTGATTTTTCATTCGGATAAGGTAGTCCTGCGTACTAAACCTGGGTTCTTACCTAAGGTAGTTACTAACAGGAATATCAATCAAGAGATTGTTGTTCCTTCTTTATGCCCAAATCCTTCTTCAAAGAAGGAACGTCTACTGCACAACCTGGATGTAGTCCGTGCTCTAAAATTTTACTTACAGGCAACTAAGGAATTTCGACAAACGTCTTCTCTGTTTGTCATTTACTCTGGGCAGAGGAGAGGTCAAAAAGCTTCCGCTACCTCTCTTTCTTTTTGGCTTCGTAGCATAATTCGTTTAGCTTATGAGACTGCTGGACAGCAGCCTCCTGAAAGAATTACAGCTCATTCTACTAGAGCTGTGGCTTCCACTTGGGCCTTCAAGAATGAGGCCTCTGTTGAACAGATTTGCAAGGCTGCAACTTGGTCTTCGCTTCATACTTTTTCCAAATTTTACAAATTTGACACTTTTGCTTCATCGGAGGCTATTTTTGGGAGAAAGGTTCTTCAGGCAGTGGTTCCTTCTGTATAAAGAGCCTGCCTATCCCTCCCGTCATCCGTGTACTTTTGCTTTGGTATTGGTATCCCAGAAGTAATGATGACCCGTGGACTGATAACACTTAACAGAAGAAAACATAATTTATGCTTACCTGATAAATTCCTTTCTTCTGTAGTGTGATCAGTCCACGGCCCGCCCTGTTTTTAAGGCAGGTAAATATTTTTTAATTTATACTCCAGTCACCACTTCACCCTTGGCTTTTCCTTTCTCGTTGGTCCTTGGTCGAATGACTGGGAGTGACGTAGAGGGGAGGAGCTATATGCAGCTCTGCTGGGTGAATCCTCTTGCACTTCCTGTTGGGGAGGAGTAATATCCCAGAAGTAATGATGACCCGTGGACTGATCACACTACAGAAGAAAGGAATTTATCAGGTAAGCATAAATTATGTTTTTGCCATGTTTATCATGTACCTCTTAGCTGCCCTCTTTGGATATTTGACATTTTATGGGAATGTTGAACCAGAGTTACTCCATACTTACTCCACATTTGTCGGATCTGGTGTAATCTTTATTATTGTGCGTTTGGCAGTACTTGTGGCAGTCACCTTGACCGTTCCTATTGTCATTTTTCCAATTCGCAGCTCTATCACTGAGTTATTGTGCTCAGGGAAGGATTTCAGCTTAATACGCCATACTTTGATAACGGTCGTAATACTGGGATTTACCAATGCTCTTGTTATTTTCGTTCCAACTATAAGGGATATCTTTGGATTTATTGGGGCCTCTGCTGCAGCAATGTTGATCTTTATACTGCCATCTGCTTTTTACATCAAACTAGTTAAGAAGGAGTCCATGAAATCAGTGCAAAAGATTGGGGCTGTACTGTTTCTCATCAGTGGATTCTTCGTTATGATTGGTAGTATGACTCTCATTATTCTCGACTGGATCCATAATTAGTCTGGTGACCATTAAATGACTTGAGCACTCTGCGTGAAGTGGAAGTGTTCTCTCAGAAGCCTTCTACTGAATATTTTAACATTGCTTACAATTTCTCTTCCTTTGAGATGAGAATTTTTGTGGTGGAACACATGAACTTCTTAGAATCGAGTTCTACATCTTTGCAAGGACGTTGCCATCTAAAATCCAAAGGTTCTGAAAGAAGGAAGTAATTTTATTCCATTCCAAAGAATGGACAAAAATCTCTAAACTTTTATCAAGCCACATGTCTGGCTATTTTCATTTACTGTTACTTGTAATTACTTGAATGTGCCTAAAAGGAATCATTTGTGAAAGAACGCTACACTACAAAGTGTTAAATGGGAGAGGCAAATTAGCTCTCTTTTTGTACCAAAAAGGCTGATCCCTTTAAAAGCACTTCTGAAGGAAGGGCAATATTGTAAAAAGTATGTTTTTTTTGTAAAAAAAAAAGGAACTTTGAGATGGTTTATTCAGTTATATCCGCAAAAACAAATATTTCAGCAGTATTTTTTAGCATAATTATATTGTCACTTATGGAGTGCACAATCAGAATCCAGAACATTTTTATATGGTATTAAAACAAGAAAATGATGAGCTGTAGTATCATCAATGTGTGTATCCTTCTTAAGAATGTTGATGTTCTTTAAGTGCTACAAATTGCAATTTGTAATTGTAAACCTTTATCAATGACACGTCAGCCATCTGTAGCGCATTAAGGGCTATCGGAGAGCAGCCTCATCACTGTCAGCGTCATCACTGTCAGCAAGAACCGTGCTCCTACAGCCCTGGAAGCCCTTGTGATGGCCAACCTATAGTGTATGTTGCTGTCTTTATGGGGGTTAAAAAAAACTGGCACTACTCATACTGGTCTGTAATAAACATGTTACATAATCTGCTACTTAATATTTTAGGCAAATTAATATCATGCCAGTTAAAGAAAAAACTACAGAATATGTTAATATCAAACATTCTTTTTTTTATTCCTGGTATTATCAAAGTGGTACAAAACTGTAATATTTAAATGATTTAATTTATTTTAGCTCCGTGGCAGTTTACTTCATGTACAGTATTTCTCAATATTTAAATAATAATTTATAAAGTACTGAATTACTTGACACATTTTTTTTTTCATCCCTTGATTGTTTTATTTTTTGTTTACTCCGTACAATGTTCCGCTGCAATACTGTAACCAAAAGAAAAATGCACAAATAACTCCAAAAAAAATACAACTGAATTTGGTTGAAGCAGATTTACTTGTGCATAATTGATATTTGCCATCTTTGTTAATAACATGGCTTTGGTATAAATGATTAATTAGACTTTACCAAGGGAATAAAAAAAAAAGCTGTAGTATGTTAATCCACTGTATTTTTAAATGTATCAGTATCATGAAGAAGTGCAAAACTGGAGCAGCTATGGGTTAAAATTAAATTTGTTATTTTTTTTGTAGAATTACATTTTAGTACTGGATATTAATACAACTATGTAAATTTGTTTTTTAAGTTTTACATTTCTGACTTTACAGTAGAAGTAAAATCAGTAGTAGCTTCTTAAAGCCATTTTGTATACATGCGAACTATATAACACTTCTGTAAGTAAATGTTACCTCTATCTTCTATTCACTAATAGTGAAGCATGTGTACAATCTTTAGAAGGTATACTAATTCAGGTACAAGTTAATATGCTGGTAGAAAACATCCATAATACACTCTGGTTATAATGAATACACCTACTTATAAAAGTATTTTACCACTGTTTTGTCACCTCATTGTCTTCCATAGACAGATATAACTCTATTGTGCTATTTATAGTGCATTAATCTATTTTAATGAACTTTGTACAGGAGAACATTGTAAATATATATATATATTTGTATATAAATATTGTTGTGTAGATACATAACTTTTTTTTTTTTATTCATACTTTTCTTTGAACAATTACAAGCGTTAGTCAAACGATTAACAGCCCTGTACTCACACTGAAAGTGTTATCAATTGTTCCTTCACTAGTTTGAAGTTTCTTTTGCTGTATGGCAATCCAATAGACCAACACAAATTTTTGGGATTGCCAGAATTAGGTCTGTGGCAAAAACCATCTTCTATAGAAACAGTCCCAACTTCCTATATATTGTAGATATTGCTGTAACAAAGTAAAGTTAAGTTGCTATGCATTATGTTGTTGTCAGTTTATGTACTAAGCAAAACAGAAAAAAACAATGTAAAAAGTTGGAGAAACTTTATTTCTTTTGGCATAATAGCATAAACAGAAATGTATACAAATATTGCATATGCTAGTTATATACTTTGTTATATAGGAACTTTTATAGAATTTAGGAAGTTCAGCTAATGCAACACTTGATAATGAAAGGGTCCATATATGTAAATATAATATGTGCAACTTGCATTATGATTTGGTTTGAATATTATAGTTCATATCTGAATTTTGAGGTAGTTGTACTGTACAAATGTAGCCTCCCATATAGTATGTGTTTAAAACTTTCTGTATATTTATGTAAAATATTGCTAAAACCAGCAGCTTGAAGGTGTTGGTGGTCTCTGAGTTTCAATGAAACATTCTATGCTTTTAATTGATCTGAAATAAACACATAAAATAAAAAATAAATAAAAAATAGTTAGAGAATGGAACAAAATCTGTAAGAGAAGGTATTTAGATATTTATTTTAAATTTTATGTGATAAACATTTTTAAGAATATTTTTTGGGGGCCAGTGGGGACACTGTGGGTAGTCACAAGATATTGTTGCTATTATGTTCTAGTTCAGTGTTTCTCAACTCCATCCTCAAGTACTCATAGCAGGTCAGATTTTCATTATATCTTAACTAGAGCACCGGGGAAATAATCAGCTAATCAGTAATCATGGTTATTAATCTGCTCTCACAAAGGATTGTGGAGATCCGGAAGGGGCGGAGTCACGCATGGTGCTAGTGTGGCGTTACTCAGAGCGGGAAGGAGTACAGCCGCTTCTCCTGACATCAGCAAACTATCCTTGGGGCCGTGGTTTTTTCTTAGACGGCCGGCGGATATCTTAGCTCCTGCAGTGAGCAGTTTGCATCACCGGATCACACGAAGGGGAAAGAGGCCTTTTCCCCAGGCCTATACTGACCGCTATCTGGCCTGACAAACAGCACAGAGGAGGAATTAGGCATGGCGCCACAATGTAAGCAGCGATAAGTCCAAAGCAGCCGAACACAACGGGCACAGGAGTGGCGTAAGCTGCACAAGTGGTCAGCCTAAACAACGAGACAAGAAGTGGAGCGCTGCTACGGTACAGAAATACCCCAGCTGCGATCTGGTAGACTCTGGTAAGGTAACCGGAGGGGGGTATGCTATGAGTTAAGAGACCCGCAATCTTTCACAGACACTGCAGTACTAAGTAGCCCATTCGCAACTTGGTGAACACTAGTCAGGAAAATCTGGTGAGGGGCGAAAGGCTGCAGAGAAGTAAGACACTAACAAAAAAATCCACAGTGAAGGTGTTAGACCAGTAACCTGATACAAATACTGCACCAACATTGAATAACTGGAGGATTAAAGTATTGTCGTAAGGGGACATATGCAGCAACACTAGTTTCAGACCTAGGAACTGTATATACTTCCAAATACTTTGTCTAAATATACAATGGGCCCCCTTGGAGAGATACATTCATTGGTCAAGTTGCTGCAGTGAGCAAAGAAAGGGACAGAGAGCCTGGAGGCGCTGGACTGGTAGTCATACGCACTCGCAGGTCCCAAAAGTGCTATATGCATGACAAATGTTAATCATAGCAACCTATTTTAAATAATATTAGGTGCTGTACCAAATAGTTTTCTGATTACTCCTGCTAAAAAGGGTTATATAAAGCCAGCAAGATTTATTATATTGAAAATGTGTTGAAAATGTGTTGATGTGGGCCGGATAAATTATACATTATCTATACTCTGTCTATTAATAACCTATAACAACCTAGGAAAGTGACAGAGAACACTGAGGGGCTAATCTGGTAAACATTTGTACATGCAGGATTAAAAACAGGCTTTGAAGTGACTTTTATTCTTGTATGATAAACGCATACCAAGGTAGCCTATGCTACACAATACTACATATTGTAAGGAGTAACTCTCTGTCTACTTCTGTTAAAAAGTGTAATTTAATGTCGATAAGGCCTGCTGAGCTGAATATGCAAAGTTATTTCTGACTTTCCTTTGTCTTTTTAGGGATAAATGTAAAGATATAAAATTAAGTACTAAATTAAGCACTTAAGCTACTTTTATATTGTATATAATCTGTACCCCTAACTTGAGACAGAAATCCCTGAAAAGGGGGAAAATAGCATAGGAAAAAATAATAAATACAATAGAATAAGAAATTGGTGTTGACTATAGACACAAGGTTTTAGGCTTGCTTCTGTACGGAGTTAACTATCTAGTAATTAATGTACTTATGTAAAACCTGCTACTGATATATGTGTTGCTAAAGGATCTTTACAGATCAACTATACTCATTGTGCAGAATAAGTTGGCCTGAGAGAATAGAAACCAGGCTTATTGGACTAGGAAGGAGGAGAAAGAAAGGGGGGAAGTAAAAGAGAGGGAAAAAAAAAGAAAAAGGCCCAAATTCCCTTTCTAAACAAGAGGTCCAAATACAACAGCATAGGATAGATCACCCATATACTATCTATGGCATAATTTAAGTTCATATAAGATAAGATACTACAGTGTGATATATTGTTCTTAATAGATTTAAGAGTTATATCTATTTCTTCTGGTGTTATCACAGACTAATTTGCCTCTTTTTTATTATTTCCTGTATCTCTTATCTTCATTACCCTGACACTTTTTCTGGTCATTTTTTTTTATCTGCTTTTCCTTTTCTGGTGTTGTTAGTAATAATATACTGCAATAAATTTGTTGCTTATGGAGAGATACATCACTAATTATAAGTCACAATCACCAAACATGCCAGTTAAAGCCAGAGACAAGAAAAATAGAGTCAGCACTGACAATGCAGGGAACCTACCTATAACAGCTTCTACAACAGATATTAGCAGCGCAGAATCACAGGATATAGTCAAACAGTTAGCAGAGCTTATGTTACCACAATTCGACCAAATCAAAGTAGATATAAATAACCTGACAACAGAAATCAAACATTTTACATCAAGACTTAATGAAGCAGAACAACGCATATCTGATTTAGAAGATGCTAAAATAACCCAAGAACACATAATGAAAGAACAGAACACACAGATAGTAAGCCTACAATACAAATTAACTGACCTAGAAGACCGCGCTCGTCGCAATAATGTTAGAATATTGGGCATTCCAGAAGTAAGCGAACCGCAAGACTTAATACACCTGGTATCACAATTAATACCTCAGAGACTAGGGATAACACCTAATTTACTACCTCTAATAGTCGAAAGAGCACACCGCCTAGGACCATTAAAAACTTTAGCAGATGGATCAGTTAAAACAAGACCGATTATAGCCAGATTTTTAAACTTCCAGGACAAGGTAAAATTTATGCAGTGCTATAGACAGAAAGCCCCACTAATTATGGAAGGCAAATCTATTTTGATGTTTCAGGACTATTCATCCGAGACATCACAAAAACGAAAAGAAATAACTCCAATATGTACGAAATTGATTCAGGCAGGGATTAAAGCCACGGTCATATACCCTGCAAAAATTAAGATTCTAACAGAGGGAGAAAATAAGATGCTTAATACCCCAGAGGAAGCCAGGGAATTTGCAAAATTGAAAAGTATTGCACTTTAAATCGAATAGGTACATAGAGAATGATATTATAACATCTATAAATATGTAGATATGGAGTCTCGTAATATATTGTGTCGAGTGCCGAACCAAGTCAATAAGGCTGAAACGGTTCAGTATTTTTGGTTTTTAATTTTGTATGTTTCTTTTTGTTTTGTTTTTTTTGGTGTTGTTGTGTCTTTTTTTTTTTTTTTTCTCGTTCTCTCGACCTCCTCCCCCTACATTTTCCGCCCCTCCTTTTTTGAAATTGTTGGATGCCTGACTTTTTTTGTTTGTTTTTAATCTTAAATGAATAAAGTACTTAATCTTGCCTCCTGGAATGTAGGGGGAATAACCTCGCCACAGAAACGCAAAAAGATATTAAAACAGTTAAAGAATCATAAAGTAGATATTGCTTTTCTTCAAGAAACGCATCTGAACGAAACTGAATTAGGCAAACTTAAAACTGACTGGGTAGGGGAGGTAGTGGGTACACCATGTTTGAATAGGAAAAAAGGGGTTGCTCTTCTGTTCCATAAAAAAATTCAATTTAAAATACTCAATATGGAGACAGACCAAGATGAGAGATACCTCATTATGCAACTTGAAATAGCGGGAACGAAATTCATATTTTGCAATATTTATGGCCCTAATAAAACAGATAATGCCTTTTGGGTAAAATTACAAAGAAAATTACTGCCCCATTTTGCGGAAAACTTAGTTGTGGCTGGTGATTTAAATATAGTTAAATACCCCGCATTGGATAGACTAAAGCCATCATTAAATAAGAATAGTAAACAAGAAGCCAAAATATATAAGAATTTTACTAATCTATTACACCTTAATGATATTTGGCGGATCCAAAACCCAGACCTGAAAAAATTCACATGTGAATCATATGTACATCGCACATTGTCTAGGTTAGATTATTTTCTTGTAAGCGATAAAATGCTGCGTTTAGAATTGAAACCTGAAATTCAGGAAATACTTATTTCAGACCACGCCATTATCACTTTGAATATTAAACTAGGTAATCCGCACGAAACAAATTTCAATAGGTTTTTTCTCCTGTTAAGTGTAGTCAGTCCACGGGTCATCCATTACTTATGGAATATATCTCTTCCTAACAGGAAACTGCAAGAGAATTACCCAGCAGAGCTTTGCTATATAGCTCCTCCCCTCACATATCATACTCAGTCATTCTCTTGCAGCCTAACTAAAAAGGAAGCTGTGAGAAATCTGTGGTGTTTTTTAACTTAGTTTATTTCTACAATCAAAAGTTTGTTATTTTTAAATGGCACCGGAGTGTGCTGTTTATTCTCAGGCAGAATTAGAATAAGAATCTGCCTGGGTTTTTTTCTATGGTCTTAGCAGACGTAACTAAGATCCACTGGCTGTTTCTCATCTGAGGAGTGAGGTAACTTCAGAGAAGGGGAATAGCATGCAGGGCTCCCCTGCAACAAATGAGGTATGTGCAGTAATTTATTTTCTGAGGAATGGAATTGACTGAGAAAATACTGCTGATACCATTGTAAAGTAAGTTCAGCCTTAAATGCAGTGATAGCGACTGGTATTAGGCTGATGTGTGTGTGTACACTGAATGTATTTTTCTAAGGAATGGAATTGACTCTGAAAATACTGTTAATACTGAAATAATGTATGAGCCTTAACTGCAGTAAAAACGACTGGTAGCAGGCTTATTAATAATAATACATAACTTTCAAATGTATGTTTAAAACGTTTACTGGCTTGTTAATCGTTTTTGTGAGGTACTTGGTGATAAAACTTATTAGGGCATGATTTTTACCACATGGCCATTTCTCCAACATAGGTGTGTCCGGTCCACGGCGTCATCCTTACTTGTGGGATATTCTCTTCCCCAACAGGAAATGGCAAAGAGCCCAGCAAAGCTGGTCACATGATCCCTCCTAGGCTCCGCCTACCCCAGTCATTCTCTTTGCCGTTGTACAGGCAACATCTCCACGGAGATGGCTTAGAGTTTTTTAGTGTTTAACTGTAGTTTTTATTATTCAATCAAGAGTTTGTTATTTTAAAATAGTGCTGGTATGTACTATTTACTCTGAAACAGAAAAGAGATGAAGATTTCTGTTTGTATGAGGAAAATGATTTTAGCAACCGTTACTAAAATCCATGGCTGTTCCACACAGGACTGTTGAGAGGAATTAACTTCAGTTGGGGGAACAGTGAGCAGTCTTTTGCTGCTTGAGGTATGACACATTCTAACAAGACGATGTAATGCTGGAAGCTGTCATTTTCCCTATGGGATCCGGTAAGCCATTTTTATTCAGATAGTAAATAAGGGCTTCACAAGGGCTTATTAAGACTGTAGACATTTTCTGGGCTAAATCGATCATATTTCACATATTTAGCCTTGAGGAATCATTTAATCTGGGTATTTTTTGTAAAATAATATCGGCAGGCACTGTTTTAGACACCTTATTCTATAGGGGCTTTCCCTAATCATAGTCAGAGCCTCATTTTCGCGCCGGTATGGCGCACTTGTTTTTGAGAACAGCATGACATGCAGCTGCATGTGTGTGGAGCTCTGATACATAGAAAAGTCTTTCTGAAGGCATTATTTGGTATCGTATTCCCTTTTGGGCTTGGTTGGGTCTCAGCAAAGCAGATTCCAGGGACTGTAAAGGGGTTAAATATAAAAACGGCTCCGGTTCCGTTATTTTAAGGGTTAAAGCTTCCAAATTTGGTGTGCAATACTTTTAAGGCTTTAAGACACTGTGGTGAAATTTTGGTGAATTTTGGACAATTCCTTCATACTTTTTCGCAATTGCAGTAATAAAGTGTGTTCAGTTTAAAATTTAAAGTGACAGTAACGGTTTTATTTTAAAACGTTTTTTGTGCTTTGTTATCAAGTTTATGCCTGTTTAACATGTCTGAACTACCAGATAGATTATGTTCTGACTGTGGGGAAGCCAAGGTTCCTTCTCATTTAAATAGATGTGATTTATGTCATAAAAAATTTAGAAAAAATGATGCCCAAGATGATTCCTCAAGTGAGGGGAGTAAGCATGGTACTGCATCATCCCCTCCTTCGTCTACACCAGTCTTGCCCATACAGGAGGCCCCTAGTACATCTAGCGCGCCAATACTCCTTACTATGCAACAATTAACGGCTGTAATGGATAATTCTATCAAAAACATTTTAGCCAATATGCCCACTTATCAGCGAAAGCGCGACTGCTCTGTTTTAGAAAATACTGAAGAGCATGAGAACGCTGATGATTTTGTTTCTGAAGGGCCCCTACACCAGTCTGAGGGAGCCAGGGAGGTTTTGTCTGAGGGAGAAATTTCAGATTCAGGAAAAATTTCTCAACAAGCTGAACCTGATGTGATTACTTTTAAATTTAAGTTGGAACATCTCCGCGCTCTGCTTAAGGAGGTGTTATCCAATTTGGATGATTGTGATTATCTGGTCATTCCAGAAACACTATGTAAAATGGACAAGTTCCTAGAGGCCCCGGGGCCCCCCGAAGCTTTTCCTATACCCAAGCGGGTGGCGTACATTGTTAATAAAGAATGGGACAGGCCCGGTATACCTTTCGTACCTCCCCCCATATTTAAAGAAAATTGTTTCCTATAGTCGACCCCAGAAAGGACTTATGGCAGACAGTCCCCAAGGTCGAGGGGGCGGTTTCTACTCTAAACAAGCACACCACTATACCCATTGAAGATAGTTGTACTTTCTAAGATCCTATGGATAAAAAATTAGAAGGTTTGCTAAAAAAGATGTTTGTTCAGCAAGGTTACCTTCTACAACCAATTGCATGCATTGTCCCTGTCACTACAGCCGCGTGTTTCTGGCTCGATGAGCTAGAAAAGGCGATTACTAGTAATTCTTCTTCTTATGAGGAGATTATGGACAGAATTCGTGCTCTTAAATTGGCTAATTCTTTCACCCTAGACGCCACCTTGCAATTGGCTAGGTTAGCGGCGAAAAATTCTGGGTTTGCTATTGTGGCGCGCAGAGCGCTTTGGTTAAAATCTTGGTCAGCGGATGCGTCTTCCAAGAACAAATTGCTTGACATTCCTTTCAAGGGGAAAACACTGTTTGGCCCTGACTTGAAAGAGATTATCTCTGATATCACTGGGGGCAAGGGCCACGCCCTTCCTCAGGATAGGTCTTTCAAGGCCAAAAATAAACCTAATTTTCGTCCCTTTCGCAGAAACGGACCAGCCCCAAGTGCTACGTCCTCTAAGCAGGAGGGTAATACTTCTCAAGCCAATCCAGCCTGGAGAATGCAAGGCTGGAACAAAGGAAAGCAGGCCAAGAAACCTGCCACTGCTCCCAAGACAGCATGAGATGCGGGCCCCCGATCCGGGACCGGATTTGGTGGGGGGCAGACTCTCTCTCTTCACTCAGGCTTGGGCAAGAGATGTTCTGGATCCTTGGGCGCCAGAAATAGTCTCCCAAGGTTATCTTCTGGAGGTGATTCATCCTGTTCCATTAAAAGAACAAGGGATGGGGTTCTACCCCAATCTGTTCGTAGTTCCCAAAAAAGAGGGAACGTTCAGACCAATCTTAGATCTCAAGATCCTAAACAAGTTTCTCAAGGTTCCATCGTCCAAAATGGAAACCATTCGAACAATCCTTCCATCCAGGAAGGTCAATTCTTGACCACGGTGGATTTAAAGGATGCGTATCTACATATTCCTATCCACAAGGAACATCATCGGTTCCTAAGGTTCGCATTCCTGGACAAGCATTACCAGTTCGTGGCGCTTCCTTTCGGATTAGCCACTGCTCCAAGGATTTTCACAAAGGTACTAGGGTCCCTTCTGGCGGTGCTAAGACCAAGGGGCATTGCTGTAGTACCTTACTTGGACGACATTCTGATTCAAGCGTCGTCCCTTCCTCAAGCAAAGGCTCACACGGACATAGTCCTGGCCTTTCTCAGATCTCACGGAGGAAAGTGAACGTGGAAAAGAGTTCTCTATCTCCGTCGACAAGAGTTCCCTTCTTGGGAACAATAATAGACTCCTTAGAAATGAGGATTTTTCTGGCAGAGACCAGAAAAACAAAACTTCTAAACTCTTGTCGGATACTTCATTCCGTTCCTCTTCCTTCCATAGCGCAGTGCATGGAAGTGATAGGTTTGATGGTAGCGGCAATGGACATAGTTCCTTTTGCGCGCATTCATCTAAGACCATTACAACTGTGTATGCTCAGTCTGTGGAATGGGGACTATACAGAGACTCACTCCGTTGGTGGCTGTCCCTGGACAACATGTCACAAGGGGTGACCTCCCGTAGACCAGAGTGGGTCATTGTCACGACCAACGCCAGTCTGATGGGCTGGGGCGCGGTCTGGGGATCCCTGAAAGCTCAGGGTCTTTGGTCTCGGGAAGAATCTCTTCTACCGATAAATATTCTGGAACTGAGAGCGATATTCAATGCTCTCAAGGCTTGGCCTCAGCTAGCGAGGGCCAAGTTCATACGGTTTCAATCAGACAACATGACGACTGTTGCGTACATTAACCATCAGGGGGGAACAAGGAGTTCCCTGGCGATGGAAGTAGTGACCAAAATCATTCAATGGGCGGAGACTCGCTCCTGCCACCTGTCTGCAATCCACATCCCAGGAGTGGAAAATTGGGAAGCGGATTTTCTGAGTCGTCAGACATTGCATCCGGGGGAGTGGGAACTCCATCCGGAAATCTTTGCCCAAATCACTCAACTGTGGGGCATTCCAGACATGGATCTGATGGCCTCTCGTCAGAACTTCAAGGTTCCTTGCTACGGGTCCAGATCCAGGGATCCCAAGGCGACTCTAGTAGATGCACTAGTAGCACCTTGGACCTTCAAACTAGCTTATGTATTCCCGCCGTTTCCTCTCATCCCCAGGCTGGTAGCCAGGATCAATCAGGAGAGGGCGTCGGTGATCTTGATAGCTCCTGCGTGGCCACGCAGGACTTGGTATGCAGATCTGGTGAATATGTCATCGGCTCCACCATGGAAGCTACCTTTGAGACGAGACCTTCTTGTTCAAGGTCCGTTCGAACATCCGAATCTGGTCCCACTCCAGCTGACTGCTTGGAGATTGAACGCTTGATCTTATCAAAGCGAGGGTTCTCAGATTCTGTTATTGATACTCTTGTTCAGGCCAGAAAGCCTGTAACTAGAAACATTTACCACTAAATTTGGAAAAAATATATCTGTTGGTGTGAATCTAAAGGATTCCCTTGGGACAAGGTTAAGATTCCTAAGATTCTATCCTTCGAGAAGGATTGAAAAAAGGATTATCTGCAAGTTCCTTGATGGGACAGATTTCTGCCTTGTCTGTGTTACTTCACAAAAAGCTGGCAGCTGTGCCAGATGTTCAAGCCTTTGTTCAGGCTCTGGTTAGAATCAAGCCTGTCTACAAACATTTGACTCCTCCTTGGAGTCTCAACTTAGTTCTTTCAGTTCTTCAGGGGGTTCCGTTTGAACCCTTACATTCCGTTGCAATTTCTTCTGCTAGAAGAGTTTCAGAATTATCTGCTCTGCAGTGTTCTCCTCCTTATCTGGTGTTCCATGCAGATAAGGTGGTTTTACGTACTAAACCTGGTTTTATTCCAAAAGTTGTTTCTAACAAAAACATTAACCAGGAGATAGTCGTGCCTTCTCTGTGTCCGAAACCAGTTTCGAAGAAGGAACGTTTGTTGCACAATTTGGATGTTGTTCGCGCTCTAAAATTCTATTTAGATGCTACAAAGGATTTTAGACAAACATCTTCCTTGTTTGTTGTGTATTCTGGTAAAAGGAGAGGTCAAAAAGCAACTTCTACCTCTCTCTCTTTTTGGATTCAAAGCATCATCAGATTGGCTTACGAGACTGCCGGACGGCAGCCTCCTGAAAGAATCACAGCTCATTCCACTAGGGCTGTGGCTTCCACATGGGCCTTCAAGAACGAGGCTTCTGTTGATCAGATATGTAGGGCAGCGACTTGGTCTTCACTGCACTCTTTTACCAAATTTTACAAGTTTGATATTTTTGCTTCTTCTGAGGCTATTTTTGGGAGAAAGGTTTTGCAAGCCGTGGTGCCTTCCATTTAGGTGACCTGATTTGCTCCCTCCCTTCATCCGTGTCCTAAAGCTTTGGTATTGGTTCCCACAAGTAAGGATGACGCCGTGGACCGGACACACCTATGTTGGAGAAAACAGAATTTATGTTTACCTGATAAATTACTTTCTCCAACGGTGTGTCCGGTCCACGGCCCGCCCTGGTTTTTTAATCAGGTCTGATATTTTATTTTCTTTAACTACAGTCACCACGGTATCATATGGTTTCTCCTATGCAAATATTCCTCCTTAACGTCGGTCGAATGACTGGGGTAGGCGGAGCCTAGGAGGGATCATGTGACCAGCTTTGCTGGGCTCTTTGCCATTTCCTGTTGGAGAAGAGAATATCCCACAAGTAAGGATGACGCCGTGGACCGGACACACCGTTGGAGAAAGTAATTTATCAGGTAAACATAAATTCTGTTTTTTTGTTTTCTGCATAGAAACAGTTTCTGAGCTTCCCCACTGTTGTAATATGAGTGGGAGGGGCCTATTTTAGCGCTTTTTTGCAGTAAAAATTCAGTCACAGTCTGTCTACTTCATCCTCCATGATCCAGATCGTCTGTAGAGAGCTCAGGGGTCTTCAAAATCCATTTTGAGGGAGGTAATCAGGCACAGCAGTCCTGTGACAGTGTATTTGACTGTGAGAAAAACGTTAATTATATAATTGTTATCCGTTTTTGGGTACTAAGGGGTTAATCATCCATTTGCTGGTGGGTGCAATCCTTTGCTAACTTAATACATTTACTGTGAAAATTTGGTTGCTATAACTATTTTGGTCATTGTTATTTCAACTGTGTCAGTTTTTCTGTGCTTCTTAAAGGCACAGTAACGTTTTTTATATTGCTTGTAAATTAATTTTGAAAAGTATTTCCAAGTTTGCTAGTCTCATTGCTAGTTTGTTTAAACATGTCTGACTCAGATGAATCTCTTTGTTCACTATGTTTAAAGGCCAATGTGGAGCCCAATAGAAATTTGTGTACTAATTGCATTAATGCTACTTTAAATAAAAGTCAATCTTTACATGTAAAGAAATTATCACCAGACGACGAGGGGGAAGTTATGCCGACTAACTCTCCTCACGTGTCAGTACCTTCGCCTCCCGCTCAGGAGGTGCGTGATTTTGTGGCGCCAAGTACATCAGGGAGGCCCTTACAAATCACTTTGCAAGACATGGCTACTGTTATGACAGAAGTATTATCTAAGTTGCCAGAATTAAGAGGCAAGCGCGATAGCTCTGGGTTAAGGATAGAGCGCGCAGATGAGATGAGAGCCATGTCAGATACTGCGTCACAGTTTGCAGAACGTGAGGACGGAGAGCTTCATTCTGTGGGTGATGGATCTGATCCAGGGAGACTGGATTCAGAGATTTCCAATTTTAAATTTAAGCTAGAGAACCTCCGCACATTGCTAGGGGAGGTATTAGCGGCTCTGAATGATTGTAACACGGTTGCAATTCCAGAGAAATTATGTAGGTTGGATAGATACTATGCAGTACCGGTGTGTACTGACGTATTTCCTATACCAAAAAGGCTTACAGAGATTATTAGCAAGGAGTGGGATAGACCGGGTGTGCCTTTTACCCCTCCTCCCATATTTAGGAAAATGTTTCCTATTGACGCCACCACACGAGACTTATGGCAGACGGTCCCTAAGGTGGAGGGAGCAGTTTCTACTTTAGCTAAGCGTACCACTATCCCGGTGGAGGATAGTTGTGCCTTTTCAGATCCAATGGATAAAAAATTAGAGGGTTACCTTAAGAAAATGTTTGTTCAACAAGGTTTTATTTTACAGCACCTTGCATGCATTGCGCCTGTCACTGCTGCGGCAGCATTCTGGTTTGAGTCTCTGGAAGAGGCCATTCGCTCAGCTCCATTGGATGAAATAATCAACAAGCTTAAGACACTTAAGCTAGCTAACGCATTTGTTTCTGATGCAGTTGTGCATTTAACCAAACTTACGGCTAAGAACTCCGGATTCGCCATCCAAGTGCGCAGAGCGCTATGGCTTAAATCCTGGTCAGCTGACGTGACTTCTAAATCTAAATTGCTTAATATTCCTTTCAAAGGGCAGACCTTATTCGGGCCCGGCTTGAAATAAATTATTGCTGACATTACGGGAGGTAAGGGCCATGCTCTACCTCAGGACAGGGCCAAATCAAAGGCCAAACAGTCTAATTTTCGTGCCTTTTGTAACTTCAAGGCAGGAGCAGCATCAACTTCCTCCGCTCCAAAACAGGAAGGAGCTGTTGCTCGTTACAGACAGGGCTGGAAAGTTAACCAGTCCTGGAACAGGGGCAAGCAGGCCAAGAAACCTGCTGCTGCCCCCAAAACAGCATGAAGAGAGGGCCCCCTATCCGGAAACGGATCTAGTGGGGGGCAGACTTTCTCTCTTCGCCCAGGCTTGGGCAAGAGATGTCCAGGATCCCTGGGCGTTGGAGATCATATCTCAGGGATATCTCCTGGAATTCAAAACTTCTCCTCCACGGGGGAGATTTCATCTTTCAAGGTTATCAGCAAACCAAATAAAGAAAGAGGCGTTTCTACGCTGTGTACAAGACCTCTTACTAATGGGGGTAATCCACCCAGTTCCGCGGACGGAACACGGGCAGGGATTCTATTCAAACCTATTTGTGGTTCCCAAGAAAGAGGGAACCTTCAGGCCAATCTTGGACTTAAAAATCCTAAACAAATTTCTAAGAGTTCCATCATTCAAAATGGAAACTATTCGAACCATCCTTCCCATGATCCAAGAGGGTCAGTACATGACCACAGTGGATCTAAAGGATGCCTACCTTCACATACCGATTCACAAGGACCATTACCGGTATCTGAGATTTGCCTTCCTAGACAGGCATTACCAGTTTGTAGCTCTTCCCTTCGGATTAGCTACGGCTCCAAGAATCTTTACAAAAATTCTAGGATCACTTCTGGCGGTACTAAGACCGCGAGGCATAGCGGTGACTCCGTACCTAGACGACATTCTGATACAAGCGTCAAGTTTTCAAACTGCCAAGTCTCATACAGAGATAGTTCTGGCATTTCTGAGGTCGCATGGGTGGAAGGTGAACGTGGAAAAGAGTTCTCTATTACCACTTACAAGAGTTCCCTTTCTAGGGACTCTTATAGATTCTGTAGAGATGAAAATTTACCTGACAGAGGCCAGGTTATTAAAACTTCTAAATGCTTGCCGTGTCCTTCACTCCATTCCACACCCGTCAGTAGCTCAGTGCATGGAAGTAATCGGCTTAATGGTAGCGGCAATGGACATAGTACCATTTGCGCGCCTGCATCTCAGACCGCTGCAATTGTGCATGCTAAGTCAGTGGAACGGGGATTACTCAGATTTGTCCCCCCTACTAAATCTGGATCAAGAGACCAGAGATTCTCTTCTATGGTGGCTTTCTCGGCCACATCTGTCCAAGGGGATGACCTTTCGCAGGCCAGATTGGACGATTGTAACAACAGACGCCAGCCTTCTAGGCTGGGGAGCAGTCTGGAATTCCCTGAAAGCTCAGGGATTATGGACTCAGGAGGATAAACTCCTCCCAATAAATATTCTGGAGTTAAGAGCAATATTCAATGCTCTCCTAGCTTGGCCTCAGTTAGCAACTCTGAGGTTCATCAGATTTCAGTCGGACAACATCACGACTGTGGCTTACATCAACCATCAAGGGGGAACCAGAAGTTCCCTAGCGATGTTGGAAGTCTCAAAGATAATTCGCTGGGCAGAGTCTCACTCTTGCCACCTGTCAGCGATCTACATCCCAGGCGTGGAGAACTGGGAGGCGGATTTTCTAAGTCGCAAGACTTTTCATCCGGGGGAGTGGGAGCTTCATCCGGAGGTCTTTGCTCAACTGATTCGTCGTTGGGGCAAACCAGATCTGGATCTCATGGCATCTCGTCAGAACGCCAAGCTTCCTTGTTACGGATCCAGGTCCAGGGACCCGGGAGCGGTGCTGATAGATGCTCTGACAGCCCCTTGGGTCTTCAACATGGCTTATGTGTTTCCACCATTCCCGATGCTTCCTCATTTGATTGCCAAGATCAAACAGGAGAGAGCTTCGGTGATTCTGATAGCGCCTGTGTGGCCACGCAGGACCTGGTATGCAGACCTAGTGGACATGTCGTCCTGTCCACCGTGGTCTCTGCCTCTGAGACAGGACCTTCTAATTCAGGGTCCTTTCAAACATCCAAATCTAATTTCTCTGAGGCTGACTGCATGGAGATTGAACGCTTGATTCTATCAAAGCGTAGCTTCTCGGAGTCGGTTATTGATACCTTAATACAGGCTAGGAAGCCTGTTACCAGAAAAATTTACCATAAGATATGGCGTAAATATTTACATTGGTGCGAATCCAAGAGTTACTCATGGAGTAAGGTTAGGATTCCTAGGATATTGTCCTTTCTACAAGAGGGTTTAGAAAAGGGCTTATCTACTAGTTCGTTAAAGGGACAGATTTCTGCTCTGTCTATTCTTCTACACAAACGTCTGGCTGAAGTTCCAGACGTTCAGGCTTTCTGTCAGGCTTTAACTAGGATTAAGCCTGTGTTTAAGTCTGTTGCTCCGCCGTGGAGCTTAAACTTAGTTCTTAATGTTCTTCAAGGCGTTCCATTTGAACCCCTTCATTCCATTGATATCAAGCTGTTATCTTGGAAAGTTCTGTTTTTGATGGCTATTTCCTCGGCTCGAAGAGTCTCTGAGTTATCTGCCTTACATTGTGATTCTCCTTATCTGATTTTTCATTCAGACAAGGTAGTCCTGCGTACTAAACCTGGGTTCTTACCTAAGGTAGTTACTAACAGGAATATCAATCAAGAGATTGTTGTTCCATCTCTGTGTCCTAACCCTTCTTCAAAGAAGGAACGACTTTTGCATAATCTGGACGTAGTCCGTGCCCTGAAATTCTATTTGCAGGCAACTAAGGATTTTCGTCAAACTTCTTCCCTGTTTGTCGTTTACTCTGGACAGAGGAGAGGTCAAAAGGCTTCGGCTACCTCTCTCTCTTTTTGGCTTCGAAGCATAATACGCTTAGCCTATGAGACTGCTGGACAGCAGCCTCCTGAAAGGATTACAGCTCATTCTACTAGAGCTGTGGCTTCCACCAGGGCCTTTAAAAATGAGGCCTCTGTTGAACAGATTTGCAAGGCTGCGACTTGGTCTTCGCTTCACACTTTTTCAAAATTTTACAAATTTGACACTTTTGCTTCGTCGGAGGCTATTTTTGGGAGAAAGGTACTTCAGGCAGTGGTTCCTTCTGTTTAATGTTCCTGCCTTGTCCCTCCCTTCATCCGTGTACTTTAGCTTTGGTATTGGTATTCCATAAGTAATGGATGACCCGTGGACTGACTACACTTAACAGGAGAAAACATAATTTATGCTTACCTGATAAATTCCTTTCTCCTGTAGTGTAGTCAGTCCACGGCCCGGCCTCTTTTTACGGCAGGTCTAAATTTTAATTAAACTCCAGTCACCACTGTACCCTATGGTTCCTCCTTTCTCGTCTGCTTTGGTCGAATGACTGAGTATGATATGTGAGGGGAGGAGCTATATAGCAAAGCTCTGCTGGGTAATTCTCTTGCAGTTTCCTGTTAGGAAGAGATATATTCCATAAGTAATGGATGACCCGTGGACTGACTACACTACAGGAGAAAGGAATTTATCAGGTAAGCATAAATTATGTTTTTTTCCTAGGTACCTTGTAACTAACACTCAATTTAAGGCATGGCTAAAATTAAAATGGCTAGAGTTCATGCAGAATAATGAAATGAGTAGAGTCAAAACAGAAACATTATGGGAGACTTTCAAGGCAGTAATACGAGGTGAAATAAAAGCTTATCTGGTAGTACAAAAGCGGAGGCAAGTGGCCAGGGACATAGAGCTCGCCTCACAGTTACGTAACGCGTATAACTCCTATATTAGTGATCCAACTGAAGTGCTCTGGCTAACATATCAAAAAATCAAAAAGGAAAGAGAACTATTTTTGACACAAAAGGTGGCGCAAGATGACCTTAGGAAGAGGTTTGTTTTTTTTAGACACGGGGGTAAAGCGGGTAAGGCCTTAGCCAACTTAACTAGAGCCAAAAAAAAAAAAGGAGCCAATTATAGCCATTAAAACCATGGGAGAACGCATTGTAAATAAAACAGCAATCCAAGATCATATTTGCACATATTTTAAGGAAGTTTACTCAGAGACAGCCATAGACATTCAAACCAAAAATGAATTCTGGGATAAAATAAGAGTTCCAAGATTAGATAAACCGAGCATAGATGAACTAAATTTACCCATCACGTTATCTGAAGTAACTAACGCAATTAAAAAGCTGGCATCTAATAAAGCTGCAGGCCCAGACCAGCTACCCGCCGAACTTTATTAGCTACTCGCAGAGGATATTGCTCCAATACTAGTTTCCCTATTTAATCAACTTTATATTGATAATAATGCGTGCTCAAAATATTTCGCGGCATCACTTATAACTCTGATCCTCAAAAAAAATAAAAATCCAGAAGAGATCGGTTCATACAGGCCGATCTCTTTACTAAATAGTGATTATAAACTTTTAATGTCCATAATTGCACTTAGATTCAAACATATTATTGGCTCACTTATCCACAAAGACCAGGTGGGTTTTATGCCAGGCAGAAACTCATCACGCAACCTGCGTAAAATTCAACTTGTACTAAATACATATCAAAAACAAACAAGGAATACCCACGCTATGGATCTAGATGCAGCGATAGTATCAATTGATGCGGAGAGGGCCTTCGACTCCATAACCTGGGACCACTTATTTACAGCATTGGCGAAATATGGAGTCGAGAGCCCTTTTTCCCAGTTTATACAAGTAATATATCAAACATCATCGGCCGCTGTTATTATCAATGAGTCCATTACGGACTACTTTTCTCTGCATAAGGGTTCAAGACAGGGATGTCCATTGTCCCCTTATCTATTCAACTTAGCACTCGAACCCCTAGCGATTCAGATTAGGAAAGAGTTGGAGGGGATTAATTTAGGTAAAAGAAAAATAACAACGCTGCTATACGCGGATGACTTACTAGTATTGTTATCTAATACAAAAAAAAATATCCCAGCTTTAAATCAAATACTACGAGACTTTGGGGTTTTCTCGGGCTATAAAGTCAATCCTACAAAAACAGAAATTTATTGGTTAAATAATAATAAGAATTCGTTACAAAACCCCCCTTTTAGAGAAACAAAGGACCACTTCACTTATCTGGGCATTAAACTATCAATTCATTTTGAAGAATGGTATGATTTTAACTACCCGCCAATTTTTCTTAAAATAAAACACTATATGGAGAAATGGGCTAAATTTAAACTTACATTATCAGGTAAAACTAACCTAATTAAGATGTTATTATTCCCAAAATTGCTATATTTAATGCAAAACCTGCCAATACTAATTAAAAAAAAGGACCTTAATAGTTTCAAACGAGCATGTATACAATTTTTATGGGGTGAAAAAAGAAGGGCAATCTCTTATAAGAAACTTATGTTGTTTAGAACAGAAGGAGGGCTAGCGCTGCCCGACATAGAGAGGTACAACTTGGTCTGTATTGGCAAGATTGCATTGGACTGGCTGACTGGAGCCGACTATTATGCAGTCCTTCCTCTGGAACGAGCTTTAGTGCATCCATTCTCCCTCACCGCCCTCCTTCATATACCTAGAGATAAATGGCCTAATAAAATTAAATGTCTACCGGCTGTCCAGACGGTAATTATTGCATGGCAAAAAATATTACAGACCCTAGATATACCTAGCTCCTTTTCTAAATACTTACCCATCTTGGGAAACCCCAGCTTTGTGCCCGCGTTGGAATCAAAGATATTTAAAAATTGGGCCCAAAAAGGAATTAATCAGGTACATCAACTGATAGATAAAGAATCATGGACCTGTAAGTCCTTTATTAAAATTAAACAAGAATTTGAGATAGACAACAAAGAATTTTATGCATTCTTACAAATTAGACACTACATACAAGAAATACTACAAAGTAATCTGACGATAGATTCCTGGGAACAAATAGACCCTATTGTTAATCTTTTTAAGGCAGGCAAACACAGTATTTCAGCAATATACAGATTGATTATTTCTCAAAATGGCCTCAATAATTTACAAAAGATAGCGGAATTCTGGCGGGTGGCACCAGAAAGAATACAAGAAAGCTTTAACCTCATAGATAGAGCAACAATCTCCACCTCCTGGAGGGAGACACATATGAAATTTATAAATAGAATGTATATTACCCCACAGGTAAAAGCTAAATGGGATAAAAGTGTAACATCCTGTCAGAAATGTAAGAATACCAGTGCAGATCTACAGCATTGTTTCTGGTTTTGTAATAAAGTTAAAAAATTTTGGTTCAAGATAGGTAACTGGGTCAGCAAAATTAATCAATGTAATTTCCAACTAACTGACAAAAATGTGTTCTTTTTTCTTAATCAGGAAGAAACCATACTTAAAAACACGCGCCAGCTGAACATCATAATTATTACAGGAAGGCTCCTAATACTGAAATATTGGAAATATAAAAAAGCCCCAAATCTGAAAGAATTTAAACAAAAACTTCAAAATCAACTTACGTTAGAGCAAATTGATACATCTGTAAATTCAGAAACACCAAAAAGTCCAAAAATTATTTTTCAAGTGGAAAAGTATAATTAAGAGTCTGCCAGAAAATATGCAGAAGCAGATAATTGCGCCTTTTAGGGGTACAATCTATATGGAACAGGCTATAATAAATAATGAATACCCCGGATAACTAGCTATAGGGGATGGGTCGGGGATATTGAGGGGGTGGGGGCCGGGAGAACTGAAGGAGAGAAGTGTGTTACTTTTCTTATCTCTTTCTTATCTTTTTTTTTTTTTTTTCGTTTTGTTTATTTGTCTTATTTTGGTTTGTATTGGCCTAGCTCTGTTGTTGTTTTGTTTTTTTGTTCTTTTACGATATATGGAAAATCTCCAATCCGATACGCTAATAAGGTTTCATTACCAATCAATGTCTGTATAGAAGTATGTACTGAAATTGCTAAGTATGTCAACAGGCATTATGTAAAGTTTTGTATAATATTGTGATGACAAAATGTTGTGACATTGTGAATAACTATGTTGATGGCTCTGATGCTTTTTTCTTTGTATTATTTATTCAGTTATGGCAATGGAATTGCATGTCGAATTGGTTAATAAATATTTAAAAAAAAAAATTAATCTGCTCTCACCCATCAGCAGATTTAAGATATAATAACAATATGGTCTGTTAGGGGTACTTGAGGACTGGAGTTAAGAAACACTGTTCTAGTGTATTTATGGGATCTGCTTTTATGATTGAGCTACTAAAATTTTTCATGGCAGAGGTTTGGCTCCTAACCTATTACAGAAAGCAATAGAGTTGCCGGTATACTAGGCAGTTGTTGCCTGTGGTTTTGGAATGGGTTGTCCAACAAGTTCATATAGGTGTGATCATCAGGTGTACACACACTTTTGACCATATATTGTGTGTGTGTATATTTGACCATATTCACCATCTTCCATTGGCTAAATTGCCCAACTCAGCTCAGGTGTGTTTATAATGGTGTATAGGAGTTGTATATAAATTTAGGGAGTTTCATTCTATTTTAAAGAGAGAGGCAGGAATGATTCCGCTGATAAAGTCAAAGTATTGTAGTATTAGGACCAGTCGACATTGGGACACCTTGTAAGTTGGAGACTGGCTAAGTAGAATATGGTCATATTGTGTGTCCAATATACCAATTTTAATATAAAAGCATAGGTGATATTTGCAGTCATTTTTTTCAGCATTTAAAGATGTTAACCTCTGTATTTTGTATGTACCTGTATATATACTGTGTATCTGTTATATAAAGATTAATTGCCAGGTGTATAAAATAGTGCATTTTTCTTTTGTAAAATGATGATGGTCCACAGTCCTCCATAATAAATGGGATATATTTCCCGCCACTACAAGGAGGTCAAGAACCCATATCAGAGCTTAAAATACCTCCCATCTCTCTCTTAGTTTTGTTCTTAGACTCGTAGGAGATGGTTGAAAATAGAGGTTGTTCCAGCTACTTGTTTATGGATTTCAGACCTAGTGAAACCCAGAGTTCCTGGGAAGTATAATTTACAAAGAAGAAAGAAAAGACTCTTTGCAGAAGCTGAATGATACAGGGACATAGTAATACCCTGTTATGTGCACCGCATTTCTCTTATGAGACCCTCAGGCATTGGGGGGCCTCATCCCTAGCCTCCCCCTGAGGGACTCAGGTATTTTATACTGCAGTGCAATCCTCTGTGGTAGTCGATACCTGCCCTGGATGGACTTTCTACTGGATACTGCTGCATTGACATGACTGCTAAGCCAATGGAGCGGTGCTGCATAAAGTAAGTTACTTTACACAGCACACATATGGCCCAGATGCTATTTGTAGGTACTCTGACACAGGTACAGCATAGCCAGAAGACTTTACCTGCTCTCTTCATGACACAATTTTTTTCTCCCTATCAGGTCCCTTAAGGTTCTATCATAATTAAGAACATTACCAGGGAAGACACTGACCATTTACAGCTCTCTGGCAGCTCTAGGGGTACTTTTGGGGGCAGTTTGAATATTTAGGTGTATGACACCTTAAGAAGACCGACATTAACTTAGCGCAATATGCAATTTAGAAGAGGAGGCTGCGGTTAGGCTGGGGACCATTGTTTTATAGTTGTTAAGGTTTTTTTATGTTTGGTGCATTATCTTTTATAAAAAAACTTAAAAACACACACACACATACTTTGCTCCTGGTGGGAGCTCCCCCCTCCCCTCAGTGTTCCTGGGCTTTTCTCACTCAGGAGCCTCAGCAAATAAATTTACTACAAGAGTTGGGGCCAGATGCTAAACTTATTTCTCTTGTTAAGTGTATTCAGTCCACGGATCATCCATTACTTATCGGATATATTCCCTTCCCAACAGGAAGTTGCAAGAGGATCACCCAAAGCAGAGCTGCTATATAGCTCCTCCCCTCCACGTCATATCCAGTCATTCTCTTGCAACACTCAACATAGTAGGAAGGTGTGAGAGGAGTGTGGAGTTTTTATACTTAATTATTTCTTCAATCAAAAGTTTGTTATTTAAAATGGCACCGGAGTGTGCTGTTTTTTCTCTCAGGCAGTATTTAGAAGAAGAATCTGCCTGCGTTTTCTATGATCTTAGCAGAAGTAACTAAGATCCACTGGCTGTTCTCGCACATTCTGAGGAGTGGGGTAACTTCAGAAAGTTAATAACAATACTGCTGATACCGATGTAATGTAAGTACAGCCTTAAATGCAGTAGTAGTGACTGGTATCAGGCTGATGAATGTATGTGCAGTAAAGTAATTTTCTAAGGAATGGAATTTGACTAAGAAAATGCTGTTAATACTAAAGTAATATATGAGCCTTAACTGCAGTAGAAGCGACTGGTAGCAGGCTTATTGATAACACTACATAACTTTTAAAATGTATGTTTAAAACGTTTACTGGCATGTTATTCGTTTTTGTGAGGTACTTTGGTGATAAATCTTTTGGGGCATGATTTTTTCCACATGGCTGACGTATATTTCTGCATAGAAACAGTTAACTGAGGTTTCCCACTGTTGTAATATGAGTGGGAGGGGCCTATTTTAGCGCTTTTTTGCGCAGTAAAAATTCAGTCACAGTCTTCCTGCTTCTTCCTCCTTGATCCAGGACGTCTCTAGAGAGCTCAGGGGTCTTCAAAATTCATTTTGAGGGAGGTAATCAGTCACAGCAGACCTGTGACAGTGTGTTTGACTGTGATAAAAACGTTAATTGTTAAATTGATTATCCGTTTTGGGTATTAAGGGGTTAATCATCCATTTGCTAGTGGGTGCAATACTTTGCTAACTTAATACATTTACTGTGAAAATTTGGTTGCTATAACTGATTTGGTTCATTGTTATTTCAACTGTGACAGTTTTTTTGTGCTTCTTAAAGGCGCAGTAGCGTTTTTTATATTGCTTGTAAACTTATTTGAAAGGATTTTCCAAGCTTGCTAGTCTCATTGCTAGTCTGTTTAAACATGTCTGACACAGATGAATCTGTTTGTTCACTATGTTTGAAGGCCAATGTGGAGCCCCATAGAAATATGTGTACTAAATGTATTGATGTCACTTTAAATAAAAGTCAATCTTTATCTGTAAAGAAATTCTCACCAGACAACGAGGGGGAAGTTATGCCGACTAACTCTCCTCACGTGTCAGTACCTTCGCCTCCCGCTCAGGAGGCGCGTGATATTGTGGCGCCAAGTACATCAGAGAGGCCCTTACAAATCACTTTGCAAGACATGGCTGCTGTTATGACAGAAGTATTATCTAAATTGCCAGAATTAAGAGGCAAGCGCGATAGCTCTGGGTTAAGGACAGAGCGCGCTGATGATGTGAGAGCCATGTCCGATACTGCGTCACAATTTGCAGAACATGAGGACGGAGAGCTTCATTCTGTGGGTGACGGATCTGATCCAGGGAGACCGGATTCAGAGATTTCTAATTTTAAATTTAAGCTTGAGAACCTCCGTGTATTGTTAGGGGAGGTATTAGCGGCTCTGAATGATTGTAACACGGTTGCAATTCCAGAGAAATTATGTAGGCTGGATAGATACTATGCGGTGCCGGTGTGTACTGACGTTTTTCCTATACCTAAAAGGCTTACAGAGATTATTAGCAAGGAGTGGGATAGACCTGGTGTGCCCTTTTCCCCTCCTCCGATATTTAGGAAAATGTTTCCAATAGACGCCACCACACGAGACTTATGGCAGACAGTCCCTAAGGTGGAGGGAGCAGTTTCTACTTTAGCTAAACGTACCACTATCCCGGTGGAGGATAGTTGTGCTTTTTCGGATCCAATGGATAAAAAATTAGAAGGTTACCTTAAGAAAATGTTTGTTCAACAAGGTTTTATCTTACAGCCCCTTGCATGCATTGCGCCTGTTACTGTTGCTGCAGCATTCTGGTTTGAGTCTCTGGAAGAGGCCATTCGCACAGCTCCATTGGATGAGATTATGGACAAGCTTAAAGCACTTAAGCTAACTAACGCATTTGTTTCTGATGCCGTTGTACATTTAACCAAACTAACGGCTAAGAACTCCGGATTCGCCATCCAGGCGCGCAGAGCGCTATGGCTTAAATCCTGGTCAGCTGATGTGACTTCTAAATCTAAATTGCTTAATATTCCTTTCAAAGGGCAGACCTTATTCGGGCCCGGCTTGAAAGAAATTATTGCTGACATTACTGGAGGTAAGGGTCATACTCTTCCTCAGGACAAGGCCAAATCAAAGGCCAAACAGTCTAATTTTCGTGCCTTTCGTAACTTCAAGGCAGGAGCAGCATCAACTTCCTCCGCTCCAAAACAGGAAGGAACTGTTGCTCGTTACAGACAGGGCTGGAAAGCTAACCAGTCCTGGAACAAGGGCAAGCAGGCCAGAAAACCTACTTCTGCCCCTAAGACAGCATGAAGAGAGGGCCCCCTATCCGGAAACGGATCTAGTGGGGGGGCAGACTTTCTCTCTTCGCCCAGGCTTGGGCAAGAGATGTCCAGGATCCCTGGGCGTTAGAGATCATATCTCAGGGATATCTTCTGGACTTCAAAGCTTCTCCTCCACAAGGGAGATTTCATCTTTCAAGGTTATCAGCAAACCAAATAAAGAAAGAGGCATTTCTACGTTGTGTACAAGACCTCTTAGTAATGGGGGTGATCCAACCAGTTCCGCGGACGGAACAAGGGCAAGGTTTTTACTCAAATCTGTTTGTGGTTCCCAAGAAAGAGGGAACCTTCAGACCAATCTTGGACCTAAAAATCTTAAACAAATTCCTAAGAGTTCCATCATTCAAAATGGAAACTATTGGAACCATCCTACCCATGATCCAAGAGGGTCAATACATGACCACAGTGGACTTAAAGGATGCCTACCTTCACATACCGATTCACAAAGATCATTATCGGTACCTAAGATTTGCCTTTCTAGACAGGCATTACCAGTTTGTAGCTCTTCCCTTCGGGTTAGCTACGGCCCCGAGAATTTTTACAAAGGTTCTGGGCTCACTTCTGGCGGTGCTAAGACCACGAGGCATAGCGGTGGCTCCGTACCTAGACGACATTCTGATACAAGCGTCGTTTTCAAATTGCCAAGTCTCATACAGAGATAGTTCTGGCATTTCTGAGGTCGCATGGGTGGAAGGTGAACGTGGAAAAGAGCTCTCTATTACCACTCACAAGAGTTCCCTTCCTGGGGACTCTTATAGATTCTATAGAGATGAAGATTTACCTGACGGAGTCCAGGTTATCAAAGCTTCTGAATGCTTGCCGTGTCCTTCATTCCATTCCACGCCCGTCAGTAGCTCAGTGCATGGAAGTAATCGGCTTAATGGTAGCGGCAATGGACATAGTACCATTTGCGCGCCTGCATCTCAGACCACTACAAATATGCATGCTAAGTCAGTGGAATGGGGATTACTCAGATTTGTCCCCTCTACTAAATCTGGATCAAGAGACCAGAGATTCTCTTCTCTGGTGGCTTTCTCAGGTTCATCTGTCCAAGGGGATGACCTTTCGCAGGCCAGATTGGACGATTGTAACAACAGATGCCAGCCTTCTAGGTTGGGGCGCAGTCTGGAACTCCCTGAAGGCTCAGGTATTATGGACTCTGGAGGAGAAACTCCTCCCAATAAATAATCTGGAGTTGAGAGCAATATTCAATGCTCTTCTAGCTTGGCCTCAGTTAGCAACACTGAGGTTCATCAGATTTCAGTCGGACAACATCACGACTGTGGCTTACATCAACCATCAAGGGGGAACCAGGAGTTCCCTAGCGATGTTAGAAGTTTCAAAGATAATTCGCTGGGCAGAGTCTCACTCTTGCCACCTGTCAGCGATCTACATCCCAGGCGTGGAGAACTGGGAGGCGGACTTTCTAAGTCGCCAGACTTTTCACCCGGGGGAGTGGGAACTTCATCCGGAGGTCTTCGCTCAACTGATTCATCGTTGGGGCAAACCAGAACTGGATCTCATGGCGTCTCGCCAGAACGCCAAGCTTCCTTGTTACAGATCCAGGTCCAGGGACCCGGGAGCGGCGCTGATAGATGCTCTAGCAGCCCCTTGGGTTTTCAACATGGCTTATGTGTTTCCACCATTTCCGCTGCTACCTCGACTGATTGCCAAGATCAGACAAGAGAGAGCATCAGTGATTCTGATAGCACCTGCGTGGCCACGCAGGACCTGGTATGCAGACCTAGTGGACATGTCGTCCTGTCCACCATGGTCTCTGCCTCTGAGACAGGACCTTCTCATTCAGGGTCCTTTCCATCATCCAAATCTAATTTCTCTGAGGCTGACTGCATGGAGATTGAACGCTTGATCCTATCAAAGCGTGGCTTCTCGGAGTCGGTTATTGATACCTTAATACAGGCTCGGAAACCTGTTACCAGAAAAATTAACCATAAAATATGGCGTTTATATTTATATTGGTTTGAATCCAAGAGTTACTCATGGAGTAAGGTTAGGATTCCTAGGATATTGTCTTTTCTACAAGAAGGTTTAGAAAATGGCTTATCTGCTAGTTCGTTGAAGGGACAGATTTCTGCTCTGTCTATTCTTTTACACAAACGTCTGGCAGAAGTTCCAGACTTCCAGGCTTTTTGTCAGGCTTTGGCTAGGATTAAGCCTGTGTTTAAGACTGTTGCTCCTCCGTGGAGCTTAAACTTGGTTCTTAAAGTTCTTCAAGGGGTTCCGTTTGAACCCCTTCATTCCATTGATATTAAGCTTTTATCTTGGAAAGTTCTATTTTTGATGGCTATTTCCTCGGCTCGAAGAGTCTCTGAGTTATCTGCCTTACATTGTGATTCTCCTTACCTGATTTTCCATTCAGACAAGGTAGTTCTGCGTACTAAACCTGGGTTTTTACCTAAGGTAGTTTCTAACAGGAATATCAATCAGGAGATTGTTGTTCCATCATTATGTCCTAATCCTTCTTCAAAGAAGGAACGACTTTTGCATAATCTGGACGTAGTCCGTGCCCTGAAGTTCTATTTACAGGCAACTAAAGATTTTCGTCAAACTTTTTCCCTGTTTGTCGTGTACTCTGGACAGAGGAGAGGTCAAAAAGCTTCGGCAACCTCTCTCTCCTTTTGGCTTCGTAGCATAATACGTTTAGCCTATGAGACTGCTGGACAGCAGCCCCCTGAAAGAATTACAGCTCATTCCACTAGAGCTGTGGCTTCCACCTGGGCCTTTAAGAATGAGGCCTCTGTTGAACAGATTTGCAAGGCTGCAACTTGGTCTTCACTTCACACTTTTTCAAAATTTTACAAATTTGACACTTTTGCTTCTTCGGAGGCTTTTTTTGGGAGAAAGGTTCTACAGGCAGTGGTTCCTTCCGTTTAAGTTCCTGCTTTCTCCCTCCCATCATCCGTGTACTTTAGCTTTGGTATTGGTATCCCATAAGTAATGGATGATCCGTGGACTGAATACACTTAACAAGAGAAAACATAATATATGCTTACCTGATAAATTTATTTCTCTTGTAGTGTATTCAGTCCACGGCCCGCCCTGTCTTTTTTAAGGCAGATCTAAATTTTAATTAGAACTCCAGTCACCACTGCTCCCTATGGTTTCTCCTTTCTTGTCTTGTTTCGGTCGAATGAATGGATATGACGTGGAGGGGAGGAGCTATATAGCAGCTCTGCTTTGGGTGATCCTCTTGCAACTTCCTGTTGGGAAGGGAATATATCCCATAAGTAATGGATGATCCGTGGACTGAATACACTACAAGAGAAATAAATTTATCAGGTAAGCATAAATTATGTTTTCCAGTGCCTGCCAATCCCAGGAAGGGAGTGGGTACCCATACAGGAGCTGCCAGGGGGTACTTAAGGGCTATATAATATATATAGGGGCTGTAGTGTTTGCTATACTGAGAGATGATTGAGGTATCTGAAGGAGTGTAATTTACTAGCGGGCCCATTTTTGTAGCCCATTTTTGGTTATTCTTGCTTATTGGTGGCTAAATTGTAGCCACCAATGAGCAAGCACTATCCAAGTTGCCTGTTGAACTTTTATTTCCTAAATTGGATAGAGTTTGAGGACAGGGTGGTACCTTATCCTTCCCTGCTCCTGTTAGATGGCGAACATTATTAAGAATGAATGGGACAGGATTGGATTCCTTTTCCCCCTCTTTTCCCTTTAACTAATTGTCCCCCGTCTTGGACTCTAAATGGAGTTGTGAGGTTCCGTCTCTAAATAGGATGGCGTTATCTTCACCCTTGCTAAACGTACTACTATCTCGCTTGAGGATAGTTCTTTGTTTGAAGAGCCCATGGATAAAAGATGAAAACTCTGATTAGAAAGATATTTAAACATACGGGTTATTTGTTTCAACCAGCGGTTGCTGTGGTTACTGGAGAAACTACATTCTTGTGTGACTCCTTAATAGGATTTGATCGGGGTGGAGGATCCCCTCAACGTTACTCAGAAAAGATTTACGGCCTTGAGGGTTGTTCATTTTTTTTATCTGTGCTGCTATAAGGCAGTGTATTCGCTTGAATGCCATGGCTTCAGCTTTTTCTGTTCAGGCCCGTCGGGCTCTGGCTGAAGTCATGGTCTGCGGATATGACTTCTAAGTCTAGACTTTTTCCCTCCCTTTTAAGGGAATGATTTTGTCTGGTCCAGGCCTGGACTCAATTATCTCCACGGTCACAGGGGCAAGGGTGCCCTCCTACCGCAAGAGTATATGAACTAATCTAAAGGACGATTTTCGTTCTTTTCGTTCTGATAAAGCCCATGTCAGCAGTCCTCCAGTAAGCCAGAGCAAACCAAGAGCTTTTGGAAGCCGACTCAGTCCTGGAATAAATAAAAGCAGAGCAAGAAGCCCGCCGAGTCTACGTCGGCATGAATGGGCGGTTCCCGGTCCTCTTCTGGATCGTGTAGGGGGCAGTATGTCACTCTTTTCAGTCGCTTGGTTCAGGGATGTGCAGGATCCATGGGTCCTGGAGGTCAAAGCTCAGGGATACAAGATAGGTTTTAAGTCTCAGCCACCCAAGGGCAGATTCCTCCTGTCTTCCTGACCAGAAAGGAGGGAAGCCTTTCTGGGGTGTGTACGGGATCTGTCCTCTAGGAGTTATTGTCCCGGTTCCTATCGCAGTGAGAGGTTTGGGATACTATTCAAACCTTTTCGTGGTCCCTAAGAAGGACGGGACTTTCCGTCCGATTCTGGACCTAAAGTGCTTAAGCAGGTTTTTAAATGTCCCCTCGTTTAAGATGGAGACAATAAGGTCCATTCTTCCCCTCGTTTGAGAGGGGTAGTTCATGACCACGATAGATCTGAAGGATCCTCCCTTCTCGTACCAATCCTCAAGGACCACTTCCAGTTCCTAAGGTTTGCATTCCTGGACCAGCACTTCCAGTTTGTTGCCTTTCTGTTTGGTCTAGCTAAAGACATTTTTTAAAGAGTGGACCATTCGGAATATCTCCTCTGTCTTCTTCGATCCCATGGATGGCAGATATTCTAGAGTTCTCTTGTATCAAGTACCAGGGTAGAATTCTCGGTTACTATAATAGTCTCCATAGACATGAGAATATTTCTAACAGACCAGAGACGTTGCAAGCTAGCTTCAACATGTCTTGCCCTCCAGATCTCCTTAAGGCCATCTGTGGCTCTGTGTATGGAGGTGATTGATCTCATGGTGTCCAGCTTGGACATCATTTCCTTTGCCAGGTTTCACCTCAGACTGTTGCAACTGCACATGCTGAACTAGTGGAACAGCGATCATTCAGATCTGTCCCAACAGATTTCTCTGGACAACCAATCGGGAGAACCGCTCTCTTGGTGGTTTTGTCCGGATCACTTGTCCTGAGGGACGTCCGTCTCAAGACCATCCTGGGTGATTGTGACTACGGTTGTGAGTCTGTCAGGATGGGGAGCTGTTTTGGGTGCCTGGAAGGCACAGGGCCTCTGGTCTCAGGAGGTAAAGCTCCCTCCTGATCTCATTTTGGATCTTCGGGCAATATACAATGCTCTGAAGGCTTGGCCTCCTCTGGGTTCGTCACAGTTAATCAGATTCCAATCAAACAATATATCCACAGGGGCTTATGTCAACCATCTGGTGGGAACGAGAAGCTCCCTAGTTTTGAGGGAAGTATCTCGGATTCTGGTGTGGGGAAGACCAGCATTTGTTGGCTTTCAGTGATCCACATTCTGGGTGTGGACAACTGGGAAGTGGATTTCCTCAGCAGACAATCTTTTTATCCGGGAGAATGGTCTCTCCATCCCGAGTGTTTGCAGAGATTTGCAAGAGGAAGATCTTATAATGTCTCAATACCAAGTTACCCAGATAGGGGTCGAGGTACAGGGATCCTCAGGCAAAGCTAACAGATGCATTAGCAGTGCCTTGGAGGTTCAATCCAATTTATCCTTTCCGACCGTTACCACTACTTCCTAGTGTAGTGGCTTGAGTCAAGCAGGCATCAGTTTTACTGACTGCTCCGTCTTGGCCGCGAAGGATATGGTTCATGGATCTAGTGGGGATGTCATCATCTCCTCCGTGGAAGTTACCTTGTCACAGGGATCTGCTGACCAAGGTCTCTTTGTTCATCAATGTCTAGATTCTCTGAGGCTGACTGCGTGGAGAATGAACGCTTAGTCCTAGCCAAGAAAGGGTTTTATTAGAGAGTTATTTTTGCTCTCATTCAAGCTCATAAGCTGTTTGCTCGTCAAATCTATCATAAGGTGTGGAGGACTACTTATTCTGTTCTCCAGGATGAACTGGTGAAGGGCTTTTCTGCAAGTCCCATGAAGGGACAGGTTTCGGCCCTGTCTGTGTTACTGCACAAGAGGTTTGCAGAACTTCCAGATGTGCAGCCATTTGTTAAGGCTCTGCTGGGATCAGACCTGTGTTTAGATCTAAGGCTCCTCCTTGGAGTTTAAATCTTGTCCTTAAGGTTTTGCACCAGCTCCATGGAGCCTATGCGTGAAGTAGACATTAAATTGTTGTCTTGGAAGGTTCTTTTTCTACTGGCTATTGCTTCTGCGCGCAGAGTAACTGTGATTGCTGCCTTGCAATGCGTCTCTCCTTATCTGGCTTTTCATGCCGATAAGGCTGTTCTACGAACCAAGTTAGGTTTTCTTCCTACGGTTGTGTCAATTTGCAACATCAATCCAGACATTGTGGTTCCTTTCTTATGTCCTAATCCTTCTTCGTTGAAGGAACATTTACAACGTATATCTGGATGTGGTTTGTGCATTGAAGTTCTATCTTCGGGCCACGAAGGAATTTAGACAAACCTCTTTTCTCTGTTTGTTCTCTTTTCCGGGAAGCGTAGGGGTCAGAGAGCCTCTTCGACTTCCTTATATTTTTGTCTGAGGAGTTTCATCCGTTTAGCATAGAAACAACGGGACATAAGCCTCCTCTGAGGATTACGGCTCATTCTACGAGAGCAGTGGTTTCCTCTTGGGCCTTCAAAAATGAGGCCTATATGGATCAGATTTGTAAGGCGGCTACCTGGTTCTCCTTACATACTTTTTCCAAAATTTTACAAGTTTGATGTTTTTGCTTCTGCTGAAGCAGCCTTTGGGAGAAAAGTTTTTTTGTTTTTTTTCAGGATGTGGTGCCCTCAGATTAGGGTCCACCTCCCTCCTGTTAGCATTCTGTGTACTCTAGAGCTTGGGTATATGTTTCCCACAAGTAAGGAATGTAGCTGTGGACTCTTCCCATATTAAGATGGAAAACATAAATTATGCTTACCTGATCATTTCATTTCCATCTGTATGGGAAGAGTCCACAGCTCCTGCCAGTGTTCTTCGATGGGTGGCCCTAAATTTGAAATTTTTTCTTCTGGCACCTTTTTCCCCCTGATATCTCTCCTACTGTTCCTTGTTCCCTCAGCAGAATGACTGGGGTTATGAGGAAGTGGGGGAGGTATTTGTATTCGAGCCGTAGCCTGGTGGCCAGGTTCAGTATTTCCCACAAGTAATGAATGCAGCTGTGTACTCTTCCCATACAGATAGAAATTAAATTATCAGGTAAGCATAATTTATGTTTTTTCCCTTAATCCAAAGTGTCAGTTTATGGCTATTAAAGATCTCAAGGATTCTAATCTGCACATTCCTATAAACAGGGATCGCTTTCAGTTCTTGAGGTTTGTATGTCTGCAAAACTCTGCCAGTTTGCCACTCTGCGTGGGATACAATCTTGCCGGTGATCAGAATAAGGACATATCAGTTGCTCCTTATCTGGCTGATATTTTGTGCAAACTTATTTACTGTTAATAGCTATTGCCCATACTCTTTGGCTTATGTTTTCTTTCAAGAAAATAGTTGGAGTGTCAATGTACCTAAAACTCCTTATATCCTACTATAAGGGTAACATTTACATGAGTCATGATAGACTCAATCCTGTTGGAACCTCGCAATATTAAGATTCAAAGGGTATGAGTCTTCCTACAATGAGCTACATTCCTTTTGTAGCTCAGTGCATGGAGGAGGTGGGTCTTATGGTAGCTGCTTCACAGTTTCTTTTGCCCCCTCTTCACTCGAGACCCCATTAATGGCTGTTCTACGTCAGTGGTCAAATAATTATTTATATTTGGCACACAGATTGCTTTGAATTTCTCTGTCAGTCAATCTTTTTCTTGAAGACACAAAGTCTGTCTTCGTCCCTTAGGACATCTTTCCTTTGTCAGTCTTGGTCTATTGGGCCGACGGACATCAGTCTCTCAGGCTGGGAGCAGTCTGGGTTTCTTGAGGAGTGCAGAGTGTTTGGTATCCTCTAGAGGCAAGGTTACCAATCAACATTCTGGAACGTCAAGCGATCTTCGGGCTCTTCAGCCCTGGCCCCTTTTGAAGAAGGAAAAGTTTATCCGTTTTCAGGCAGTGGCCTACATAAATCATCAAGGGGAGTAACTGCAGTCCACTGGCCATGAAGTGTCTATTACTCTGTGTTGGGCAGAGAGAAATTTATTGTTTCCTATTGGGAATTCACATACCGTGTGAACAACTGGGAGGGGGATAATCCCAGCAGACGATCAGTCTTTTCAAGAGAGTGGTCTCTCCATTAGGACATTTTCGATTGCTCAGTGATCAAAATGGGTTTACAGGACATAGAGCTGATGGCCTCTCACTTAAATCTCACGCTTCCAAGCTATTGTGCAAGATCATAAGATCCAAAGGCTCACATAATAGTCACCTTGGTATGTCCATGGGACTTTCATCTGGCATGCCTGTTTACTTTGTTTTTTATTCTAAGAGTAATTTCTTGGATCAAACATGAGTAAACATCAGTAATTATTAATTGCTCCAGCCTGATGCAGCAGGACGTGGTATGCGGACATACTACAGATGTCCTCTTGCTTTCCATGATTTCTTCCACTGAGACAAGACCTGCTGTCTCAAGGTTCTCTTTTCTATCAAGATCTCAAATCTCTAAATTTAATGGCATGGACTTTGAACACTTAGTTTTGGAACATAGAGATTTATTTTATTAATTGAATCTTTATTTTATGCAGGCCAGAAAGCCGGATATTACTTGATCTGAATGTAGTAAACACTTTGAAGTTCTATATCCAAGCAACTAAAAGACTTCAGACAAACTTCTAATTTTTTTTTTTCACTACCTGAGTCTAGTAAGGGGCAGAAAGCTACTAAAGTAGCTTTGGCCTCTTGACTCCTAAAAAGGGATTCAATGCTTTCTTAGGCGGGAATATTGCCTTTTAAGAGTCTTTCTATAAGAGCAATTGCAACCTCGTGGGTTTTCAAAAAATGTTACATCTTTGGAGCAGATTTGCAAAGCTGCAACATGTCTCCTCTGCATACTTTATGCTTTTTATTGCTTTGAGGTTTTGCTTTTTCGCAAGCAGCTTTTGGCAGGAAAGTCCTTCAGTCCGCAGTGTCGGCTAAATAAGAACTGCTAGAAAAATTGCCCACCCTTTCCGTAACAGACCATCGGCTTGGGTATTATTCCCATATGTTATGGAAGACTGTGGACCATCATCATTTTACGAAAGAAAACTACATTTATGCTTAAATTATTTTCTTTTGTAATGATGATGGTCCACAGGCCTCGCCCATTTCAAGTTTTAATGACACCTCAATATTTTCTATTCTCTACTCGGCTATACTTTAAACTAAGAGAGAGGTTTGAGGGATTTTAAGCTCTTGTATGGGTTCTTGACCTCCTCCTATTGGCGGAAAATATATCCCATTTGTTATGGAGGACTGTGGAGCATCATCATTCCAAAAGAAAATAATAGGGACAGTCAACACCAGAATTTTTGTTGTTTTAAAAGATAGATAATCCCTTAATTACCAATTCCCTAGTTTTTCATAACCAACACAGTTATAATTATACACGTTTTACCTCTGTAATTACCTTGTATCTAAGCCTCAGCAGACTGCCCCCTTATTTCAGTTCTTTTGACAGACTTGCATTTTAGTCAATCAATCAGAGCTGTCTCCATGGTAAATTCACGTGCATGAGCTCAATGTTATCTATATGTGAACTAATGCCCTCTAGTGGTGAAAAACGATCAAAATGCATTTAGATTAGATGCAGCCTTCAAGGTCTAAGAATTTATCATATGAACCTCCTAGGATTAGCTTTCAACTAAGAATACCAAAAGAACAAAGCAAAATTGGTGATAAAAGTAAACGGGAAAGTTGTTTAAAATTACATGCCCTACTTGAAACATTAAAGTTTTTTTTGGACTTGACTGTCCCTTTAATCAGGTAAGCATAAATTTTGTTTTGCACATAAATTTTGAGTAGCAGCATCTTTGACTGAGTTTGCATCACACATGCCATTGCTGGCTTGCCGAGCACACATTGTGTTTGAATGTGAGAGCTCAGGGCATATGTACGTATGCCTTATCTACTGCAAGTGTATTGAGAGTTGCTTTCATTCTAAATTGAAATGCCCTCATGTGGATTTCAATTTTGACTATTATGTGTCACGCCACGCCGCTCTAGCCATTGCTAGGGGCGCGGCGTCTCCTTCCCTGCTCGTTGTAAGGGCAATGTTGGCTCCGGATGTGTGTGGCGCTGATGTCATCGCTGCACGCTCCGGATGCCGGTTGGAACTCAGTGGCACGAATCTGCGCCTATTTAAATGTTTTTAGAACTATCTGTCACTGCCCAAGTATAGGTGTTACTTTGTGTGCTCCTGGGTGTGACAGATCGTTCTTTCTTGTGCCTAATATCGTTACTAAACCTGCCTGCCTTGCTACTCTACCTGCCTTAACCCTTAAACTGCTGGATTAATTACTGTTGCTGAACCTGCCTGTCTGACTACTCTACATGCCTTAACCCTTAAACTGCTGGTCTGCTCTACTGTTGCCAAACCCTGCCTGCCTGACCATTCTAGTGGTGTGCCCTTGGACTGCTTTACTGTTGCCAAACCCTGCCTGCCTAACTATTCTAGTGGTTTATTCTTGGACTGCTTTACTGTTGCCAAACCCTGCCTGCCTAACTATTCTAGTGGTTCATCCTTGGACTGCTCTGCTGTTGCCGCTGGGGACTGTCCTGCCTGTGGCGAGTGCCACCTTCCTCATCTCACTAACTTTCTCTGCTCTGGACGCCGGGATAACAAGACTACTGGCCGAGTTCGGTCTGATAGAGGAATATCCCACAAGCATTACATTATGTCCCTTTCTCTAAGACAGAATTCAATGTATTTAACATAATTCAATGTATTTTTTTTTTTTGTAACTTGGAATATGTAGGTTTATTTCAGATTTCTTGAGAACGGAGGCCACCCAGTGTACTTCTTTTAATTGATGCAACTGGCTGTTTTATTTTTGAACAAGTCACTAGAAATCAAATCACATTTTATACATAAACACCACTAATTAGTCAACACATCCAATTACTGGTATTTTAAAGATTTGTACGCTGCAGCATAACAACTTAAATTGAACATTGACTTGTAGCCTTTAGATAACTTTTTATTTCTGATGCAATAAAGTGATATTTAAAACTGTCTTGTTTAAAGGGATACTTTATTCTAATCTATTTTGTTAGAGCTTTTTATTTTATTTTGCAAAAACATGTCTTTCTCCAACATTGGTGTGTCCGGTCCACGGTGTCATCCATTACTTGTGGGGATATTCTCCTCCCCCACAGGGAAAGGCAAGGAGAGCACACAGCAAGAGCTGTCCATATAGTCCCTCCCAGGCTCCGCCCCCCCAGTCATTCTCCTTGCCGCTCTGAACAAGTAGCGTCTCCTCGGGGATGGTGAGGAGTTTGTGGTGTTTAGTGGTAGTTTTTTATTCTTCTATCAAGAGTTTGTTATTTTAAAATAGTGCTGGTATGTACTATTTACTCTGAAACAGAAAGAGATGAAGATTTCTGTTTGTGAGAGGATTATGATTTTAGCAGCAGTTACTAAAATCGTTTGCTGTTTCCACATAGGACTGTTGAGATGAGATAACTTCAGTTGGGGGGAACAGTTTGCAGACTTTTCTGCTCAAGGTATGACTAGCCATTTTTCTAACAAGACTGTGTAATGCTGGAAGGCTGTCATTTTCCCCTCATGGGGATCGGTAAGCCATTTTCTTAGTCTCAAACAGAATAAAGGGCTTATTATGGGCTATAAACTGGTAGACACTTTTAGGGGCTAAATCGATTGCTTTATTTAAGTATTATATGCAGTTTGAAGTTGTATTTCACACTTTTATAACATTGGGGAACGTTTTTAGCACCAGGCACTTGTTAAGACACCTTCCCAGTCAGGAAGGGCCTTTCTCTGTAGTAGGCAGAGCCTCATTTTCGCGCCATTACTGTGCAGTTAATTTTGAGTTCAGTACATGCAGCTGCATGTGTGAGGGTCTGGAATCCACTAAAAACGTTCCTAGAAGGCTTCATTTGGTATCATATACCCCCCTGGGATTGGTGAAGTTGCAGCAAAGGCTGTGGCTGGGACTGTAAGGGGGTTAAAATTAAAAACGGCTCCGGTTTCCACATTTTAAGGGTTAACAGCTTGAAAATTGGGATGCAATACTTTGAATGTATTAAGACACTGTGGTGAAAATTTGGTAAAGATTGGATAATTCCTTCATAGTTTTTCACATATTCAGTAATAAAGTATGCCCTGTTTAACATTTAAAGAGACAGTAACGGTTTTGTTTTAAAACGGTTTTTGTGCTTTATTAACCAGTTTAAGCCTGTTTAACATGTCTGTACCTTCAGATAGATCATGTTCTGTATGTATGGTAGCCAATGTGGTTCCCCCTTCAAATATAGTGTGATAATTGTGCCATTGCGTCCAAACAAAGTAAGGACAGAACTGTCACAAATTGTAAAGTTGCCCAGGATGATTCCTCAGATGAAGGAAGTAGACATAGTTCTACATCATCTCCTTCTGTGTCTATACCAGTTATGCCGCGCAGGCGACCCCTAGTACTTCTAGCGCGCCAATGCTTGTTACTATGCAGTAATTGACGGCAGTAATGGATAACTCCATAGCTAATATTTTATCCAAAATGCCAGCATTTCAGAGAAAGCGCGATTGCTCTGTTTTAAACACTGTAGAGCAGGAGGGCGCTGATGATAATTTTTCTGTCATACCCTCACACCAATCTGAAGTGGCAGTGAGGGAGGGTTTGTCAGATGGGGAAATTTCTGATACAGGAAGAATTTCTCAGCAGGCAGAACCTGATGTTGTGACATTTAAATTTAAATTAGAGCATCTCCGCGCATTACTTAAGGAGGTACTATCTACTCTGGATGATTGTGACAATCTGGTCAACCCAGAAAAATTGTGCAAGATGGACAGTTCCTTGAGGTCCCGGTGCACCCTGATGCTTTTCCGATACCTAAACGGGTGGCGGACATAGTGAATAAGGAGTGGGAGAAGCCAGGCATACCTTTTTTCCCTCCTCCTATATTTAAGAAATTGTTCCCTATGGTCGACCCCAGGAAGGACACATGGCAAACAGTCCCTAAGGTCGAGGGGGAGTTTTCTACTCTAGCCAAGCGCACGACCATTCCTATTGAGGACAATTGTGCTTTCAAAGATCCTATGGATAAAAAATTGGAGGGTTTGCTTAAAAAGATTTTTGTACAGCAAGGTTACCTCCTTCAACCTATTTCGTGCATTATTCCTGTCACTACAGAGGCGTGGTTCTGGTTCGAGGAACTGGAAAAGTCGCTCAGTAGGGAGACTCCGTATGAAAATTTCTCAGAGTGCCATCGTTCAAAATGGAAACTATTCGAACGATTTTACCTACAATCCAGGAGGGTCAATTTATGACTACCGAGGATCTAAAGGATGCGTATCTGCATATTCCTTTCCACAAAGATCATCATCAGTTCCTAAGGTTCGCCTTTCTGGACAAACATTACCTATTGTGGCTCTCCCATTCGGACTAGCCACTGCTCCAAGGATTTTCACAAAGGTGCTCGGGTCCCTTCTAGCGGTTCTAAGACCCAGGGGCATTGCAGTGGCACCTTACTTGGACGACATCCTAATTCAAGCGTCGTCTCTTTCAAAGACAAAGGCTCACACAGACATTGTTCTAGCCTTTCTCAGATCTCACGGGTGGTAGGTGAACATAGAAAAAAGTTCCCCGTCTCCGTCAACAAGAGTCCCTTTCTTGGGAACAATAATAGATTCTTTAGAAATGAAGATTTTCCTGACAGATGTCAGAGAGTCAAAGCTTCTAAACGCTTGTCAAGTTCTTCACTCTGTTCTACGGCCTTCCATAGCTCAGTGCATGGAAGTAGTAGGGTTGATGGTTGCAGCAATGGACATAGTTCCTTTTGCGCGAATTCATCTAAGACCATTACAACTGTGCATGCTCAAACAGTGGAATGGGGACTATACAGACTTGTCTTCGATGATTCAAGTAGATCAGAAGACCAGAGACTCACTCCGTTGGTGGCTGACTCAGGATCACCTGTCCCAGGGAATGAGCTTCCGCAGACCAGAGTGGGTCATTGTCACGACCGACGCCAGTCTATTAGGCTGCGGCGCGGTCTGGGATTCCCTGAAAGCTCAGGGTCTATGGTCTCGGGAAGAGTCTCTTCTCTCGATAAACATCCTGGAACTGAGAGCGATATTGAATGCTCTCCGGGCTTGGCCTCAACTAGCAAAGGCCAGATTCATAAGATTCCAATCAGACAACATGACGACTGTTGCTTACTTGAACCATCAGGGGGGAACAAGGAGTTCCCTGGCGATGAGAGAGGTGACCAAGATCATCAAATGGGCGGAGGATCACTCCTACCACCTGTCTGCGATCCACATCCCAGGAGTGGAAAACTGGGAGGCGGATTATCTGAGTCGTCAGACCTTTCATCCGGGGGAGTGGGAACTCCACCCGGAGGTGTTTGCCCAGTTGACCCATTTATGGGGCATTCCAGACATGGATCTGATGGCGTCTCATCAGAACTTCAAGGTTCCTTGCTACGGGTCCAGATCCAGGGATCCCAAGGCGACTCTAGTGGATGCATTAGTGGCGCCTTGGACTTTCAACCTAGCTTATGCGTTTCCACCGTTCCTTCTCATTCCCAGGCTGGTAGCCAGGATCAAACAGGAGAAGGCCTCGGTGATTTTGATAGCTCCTGCGTGGCCACGCAGGACTTGGTATGCAGACCTGGTGAATATGTCATTGGCTCCACCATGGAAGCTACCTTTGAGACAGGATCTTCTAGTACAAGGTCCATTCGAACATCCAAATCTAGTTTCTCTCCAGCTGACTGCTTGGAAATTGAACGCTTGATTTTGTCTAAGCGTGGGTTTTCGGATTCTGTGATAGATACTCTGGTACAAGCCAGAAAACCTGTGACTAGAAAGATTACCATAAAATATGGAAAAGATATATCTGTTGGTGTGAATCCAAGGGATTCTCATGGAGTAAGATTAAAATTCCTAGGATCCTTTCCTTTCTCCAAGAAGGTTTGGATAAGGGATTATCAGCGAGTTCTCTAAAAGGACAGATTTCTGCTTTATCTGTCTTGTTACACAAACGACTGGCAGCTGTGCCAGATGTTCAATCTTTTGTTCAGGCTTTGGTCAGGATCAAGCCTGTTTACAGACCCTTGACTCCTCCCTGGAGTCTAAATTTGGTTCTTTCAGTTCTTCAAGGGGTTCCGTTTGAACCTCTACATTCCATAGATATCAAGTTGTTATCTTGGAAAGTTCTGTTTTTGGTTGCTATTCTTCTGCTAGAAGAGTTTCTGAATTATCTGCTCTGCAGTGTAATCCGCCCTATCTGGTGTTCCATTCAGATAAGGTTGTTTTGCGTACTAAACCTGGTTTCCTTCCAAAGGTTGTTTCCAACAAGAATATTAACCAGGAAATAGTTGTGCCTTCTTTGTGTCCGAATCCAGTTTCAAAGAAGGAACGCTTGTTACACAATTTAGATGTAGTCCGTGCTTTAAAGTTCTATTTAGAAGCAACAAAGGAATTCAGACAAACGTCTTCTCTGTTTGTCATTTATTCTGGCAAGAGGAGAGGTCAAAAAAGCTACTGCTACCTCTCTTTCCTTTTGGCTGAAAAGCATCATACGATTGGCTTACGAGACTGCCGGACGGCAGCCTCCTGAACGAATCACAGCTCACTCTACTAGGGCTGTGGCTTCCACATGGGCCTTCAAGAACGAGGCTTCTGTTGATCAGATATGTAAGGCAGCGACCTGGTCTTCTCTGCACACTTTGTCCAAATTCTACAAATTTGATACTTTTGCTTCTTCGGAGGCTATTTTTGGGAGAAAGGTTTTGCAAGCCGTGGTGCCTTCTGTTTAGGTAACCTGATTTGCTCCCTCCCTTCATCCGTGTCCTAAAGCTTTGGTATTGGTTCCCACAAGTAATGGATGACACCGTGGACCGGACACACCAATGTTGGAGAAAACAGAATTTATGCTTACCTGATAAATTACTTTCTCCAACGGTGTGTCCGGTCCACGGCCCGCCCTGGTTTTTTAATCAGGTTTGAAGAATTTCTTTCTCTATACACTACAGTCACCACGGCACACTATAGTTTCTCCTTTTTTTCTCCTAACCGTCGGTCGAATGACTGGGGGGGCGGAGCCTGGGAGGGACTATATGGACAGCTCTTGCTGTGTGCTCTCCTTGCCTTTCCCTGTGGGGGAGGAGAATATCCCCACAAGTAATGGATGACACCGTGGACCGGACACACCGTTGGAGAAAGTAATTTATCAGGTAAGCATAAATTCTGTTTTTGCTATCTGTTTAATGTATGCATTAAAGAGGTTAAAGGGCCATTATTGTGAAAAATTCACATGCTTTACTTCGTTTGATTTAACACATACTTCAAGTACCGCTTGAGAACTACTGGTTCAGAGTTGAAACTGCCACTGATCCAATCAGCAGCAGTTTGTTATGACCAAGCTGTGTGACTGAAGCTGCTACTTTAGCTGTGTGTTTAACACTAGAGTTACAGTGTCACTAGTTGTATACTGATATGCTCTAATGAATTAGAGTATGTATTTGTTCACCATAATGGCCCTTTAAATATATAGTCAAAGTGTGCCACTGTAGTTACAGCTGGTGAGCCAATCAGAAGCAGGCATATAAGTGTATGCTACAATCACATGTACTTTGACTTCATGTTTAATGCTTTTGAAGGCTGTAAGCACTTAGGGCTAGTTTCCGATGAGGTGGTAAAGTTTTGAAACTGGTTGTAACATAACAATTCTCCATAGAATTTTTTTTTTACATTTCTTTTATTGGACATCCAAGATAAAACAAAGTTTACATATACATTCAATGGTCAACACAAACAGAAATAGGTGTAGGTCACATACTAAAATTGCACTTGTGAAGACTCTTTTGACATAAAGATTGGATTCCTTTTTTTTTTTTCTTTTTAAATTTATATTTAAAACATTCTAACATTTTGAAAAAACAAAACTGCAAACCCGACTTAGATTTTATATAACAAGAATATACAGCTGGGGGCGGAGCCAAGCCGTGCAGGGACACATTAGAAAGGCTCCGTGTCATCCTTCACTCTTAGCCACTTTTGCCAAGTCAGGAAATAGCCTCAGATGGTGTAAATAGTTGTCGGAGGCTGACTTGTTAACGGGCCACCTGGAATATCAGCGCTTCTTAACAACGTGAGCATCTGGGGACCGTCGGATCACCGCGGCACTTACAAGGAAGTAGCCCCATTGCCCTACAGCTTAGATAGTCCGGGTGCCTTAGCCGGACACTAGCACCAAAGCGGACCAAGGAGGTCAAGACATTGCCCCAAGCTTGCGCTCCTTCTGTGAGTAGGAGCTAAAACTAACTGCCGGAACATCTCAGAAATTACAGGAGGCGGCTCCATTACGGGCCAGCTGAGCCGCGATAACGGTCTTACCTAACAGCCCTCCCTGGGGACCGCTCAACACCCGATCAGAGGAAGTCAAGGTACTGACCCTAGTTAATGCCATAGGCGTCTGGAGCTAACAGAGCCTTCCCTATCCTAATCTGCCCAGTCGCCACTGGCGATACACGCTTCCCACGTGGCCAGCCCTTACACTCTGCTTTATCGGGCATACATAAAATAGGCCTCTCTCCCGTGCAAGTAACCACGAGGTCCTCATCTCCGGGGTCTGGCTGGCCCAATCCGGACAATTTGCATTTAACATAGCAACAGAGAGGAACAATAATATACCGTAGGCTTCATAAGCTCCACAACCAGCAATTTTCAGCTATTACAGCCTGTGCAACACTAATCTCTCATTACTTCTTCCTGCAAACTAGGCCACCACACTCTCTGCCCATTAACAGGATACACTGCTAATCTACGCCGTCACATCACTTCTAGAGGAGGCAGCTTCACACAGCCTAAATACCACCAGCAAGGGACACAGAACCACTATGACCCCTAAAAAAGGGCAAAAAACAGACAAACCCTCCAAAACTTCAACCCAGACTCTTTCAGTTTCATCCTTCTTTCAGTCTACTGACACAGCACCGATGGCTTCAGGAGGAACACCCGATCCGCCGGGTCCACCATGCCCATTAGAGTCTGCAAACAGCCGCCAAGACCCTCTACAGGCCATACAGGTGAGACTAGCTACCTTACCATCCAAATCAGACTTAGAATCACTTAAATCATTTATTAAAGAAGAGATGAGAGACTTGAAGAGAGACCTGAATGAGATGGGGGCACGTTTGGAATGCTTAGAAGAGGGCCAAGAGACCCTGAATAATTTGGTCAGCTCCAACACGCAACAAATCTCTATCCAGGACTCCATGGTACAGTCCCTTCAAGATAAAGTAGAGGACTTGGATAACCGCGGCCGCAGGAATAATTTAAGATTCTGCGGTATCCCAGAAGATGTACCTCCTGAACAACTTAAAAATTATATTATCGGCCTAGCCCACTATCTATCCCCTAACTCCCCACTGTTGCTAGCTGAAGACCTAGATAGGGCACATATAGCGCTACGCCCTTTACCTAAACCGCCATTACCTCCACGAGATGTTATTGTTAGATTCCTACGCTTCACTACCAAAGATACCATCTGGCAGGCAGCTAGGACACGACAGTCTATATCTTACCAAGGTCACTCTCTCCAGATATATCAGGACCTCAGCCCTTACACAATCCAAAGGCGCAAGGAGGTCAAGTTCATCACAAGCGCTCTACAGGAACATCACATCAAGTATCGCTGGGGATTTCCCTTTAGTTTAATAATCAACCACAATGGCTCACAAATAATTTATAAAGACTATAACGACCTCGAACACTTATCTAGATCTCTCAATATTCCATTCAACACTCCAGCTGAAGCAAATGTCATCTCGCCCTCTGTATCAACAGAGCCAGGACCCTCACGCCCATTGGAACAGAGATCCCAGTGGCAAAGGGCTCAGCCAAAGAGAAGAAAAAGACAATATGCCATCAAGAGACGGAGCACCGCCGCTTTGAAATAATACCTCTACCAAGTCTCATCATCGTTTTCTGCCAGGTACACTCTGAGAACCGGAATAAGCCCAAGACAGCCGCACTTGATGTGACGCACGTTTGCACCTTCGCAAACCAATGTTTTCTTTTTATCTCAACTACTACGGCAGTAGCGGATAGCTGAAGGTTGGACTCACATTGGTAATGTATAGCCTTCTAACATGATTTCTCTTAATTTGCTCTGATTACAGACCGTCTAACCCACACCACTCATAAGGACACAAGTTATACCTATAGCTTTCTCTTGCTCTATGCTTCTTGTTCAACATGATTTATGTATATTTCCACAACAAAGATGGACTACTGTGGTTAGACCTCACTTAATGGCTCACTGAACTTTATATCACTTGTTGTTTTCTGTTACATGGCAATTTCACCTACTGTTTATATTGTTTAACTTTCCATGCATGTATTTATACAAATTGTTGTTGCAATTTATTTACCTAGAAGCCCTCCCAGTTTACATGGCCCCTCATTTTTTTTTTTTTACTGTGCGTCACATCTTGTGTGACACTGTAGCCCCCGGTGGTGCACGGTCAATAAAACAACAAACTCCTTAACTATTGTGAGCTCCATGCAGTTTTTAACGTGAGGCCATGCACTTAAATGTAGGAATCTCTACTCCACATGGAGTTACATACGATCCCCCCTTCTCTGTGGTCTCAGGTGGATTCCAGGTGGTCCCTTACGGTAGATTATGCTACTAAATGTCTTATATCCCTTCCCATACGGGGTTTTAAACGGTATCCATTACCCTTTTGGTGGGTCCCGTGTGCCCCTAGCTGATAAATATGGCCTGGGGATTCCCTGTTAAGCAATATCCTAAGCCATCTCCTCGTACTGACAGGAATGGATGCACAACTACATAAGTCTTACCTGCTTCTAATTGTTTGGGGTAAGACATCCCCCAGAAATGGGCCCTCTTAAAACTACACCTAAACAATAACTCCACTCCCGGGAAATTTAAACTATGATGTAGCATTCCTAGACCCCCCATTTATCCAGAATACTTTACGTATCTACCACCTGAAGCAATATAATTCTCATACTATGATACATCCCTGATATTATCAGATTATATTCTAACCTAAGAGTTTATTAGGCGATATTCTTCCCCCCTAGTAAGGTGTACAGCGGAATAATTTGTACACTTATTACAAAAGTTATTGTAATCATTATGTTTGATGAATGTCAACGTGTATTGTTTGAATTTTTAGGCTTTGTTTTTTTATAATTTTCTCCTCAATTTAATTTTTTGTCCAGTCTCTGGAGGTTTTCCCCCTCTCTTGAATCAAAATGACACCAAGTTTTTCATTAATAGTGACCTCAATTACACTCAGACAAATGAATAACCCACTTACTAAAATTAGGTTTCTTTCCCATAATACTAAAGGCCTCAACAGCCCACACAAAAGGTCATTGGCCCTAAGAGACTATAGGAGACTATAGGAGACATAGGGGCGACATCCTCTTTATTCAGGAGACCCACTTTAGAAGGGGATCTGAACCCAAAGCTAGCTTTCAGAAATTTGGAAAGAGTTTTCTCTTGTTAAGTGTATCCAGTCCACGGATCATCCATTACTTGTGCTGCTATATAGCTCCTCCCCTCACTGCCATATCCAGTCATTCTCTTGCAACTCTCAACGAAGATGGAGGTCGTAAGAGGACTTTGGTGTTTTATACTTAGTTTATTTCTTCAATCAAAAGTTTTTAAATGGTTCCGGAGTGTACTGTTTATCTCAGGCAGTATTTAGAAGAAGAATCTGCCTACGTTTTCTATGATCTTAGCAGAAGTAACTAAGATCCTTTACTGTTCTCACATATTCTGAGGAGTGAGGTAACTTCAGAGGGGGAATAGCGTGCAGGTTTTCCTGTAATAAGGTATGTGCAGTTAAAATATTTTTCTAGGGATGGAATTTGCTAGAAAATGCTGCTTATACCGAAGTAATGTAAGTAAAGCCTTAAATGCAGTGATAGCGACTGGTATCAGGCTTATTAATAGAGATACATACTCTTATAAAAGTGTATTTTAAAACGTTTGCTGGCATGTTTAAAATCGTTTTTTACATATGTTTGGTGATAAAACTTATTGGGGCCTAGTTTTTTCCACATGGCTGGCTTGAATTTTGCCTAGAAACAGTTCCTGGAGGCTTCCCACTGTTGTAATATGAGTGGGAGGGGCCTATTTTGGCGTTTTTTTGCACAGCAAAAATTACAGACACAGACATCCAGCTTCTTCTTGCATGATCCAGGACTTCTCTGAAGGGCTCAAAAGGCTTCAAAAGTCGTATTGAGCGAGGTAAAAAGCCACAGTAGAGCTGTGGCAGTTGTTGTGACTGTTTAAAAAACGTTTTTGTCATTTGTTATTCCGTTTTTGGTATTAAGGGGTTAATCATCCATTTGCAAGTGGGTGCAATGCTCTGCTAACTTATTACATACACTGTAAAAATTTTGTTAGTGTAACTGCATTTTCTCCAACATTGGTGTGTCCGGTCCACGGCGTCATCCATTACTTGTGGGATATTCTCCTCCCCTACAGGGAAAGGCAAGGAGAGCACACAGCAAGAGCTGTCCATATAGCTCCCCCTCTGGCTCCGCCCCCCAGTCATTCTCCTTGCCGCTCTGAACAAGTAGCATCTCCACGGGGATGGTGAGGAGTTTGTGGTGTTAGTTGTAGTTTTTTATTTCTTCTATCAAGAGTTTGTTATTTTAAAATAGTGCTGGTATGTACTATTTACTCTGAAACAGAAAGAGATGAAGAGTTCTGTTTAAAAGAGGAGTATGATTTTAGCAGCAGTAACTAAAATCGATTGCTGTTCCCACACAGGACTGTTGAGATGAGAGAACTTCAGTTGGGGGGAACAGTTTGCAGACTTTTCTGCTCAAGGTATGACTAGCCATTTTCTAACAAGACTGTGTAATGCTGGAAGGCTGTCATTTTTCCCTCATGGGGATCGGTAAGCCATTTTCTTAGACTTAGAAAGAATATTTTTAAGTTTTTATTTAAAGTTTGAAGTGGATTTCACACTTTTATTATTTGGGAAACGTTTTTTATCGCCAGGCACTAGTTAAGACACCTTCCCAGTCAGGAAGGGCCTTTCACTGTATTAGGCAGAGCCTCATTTTCGCGCCATTATTGCACAGTTTCTTTTAAGTACAGTGCATGCAGATGCATGTGAGAGGGTCTGGTGTCCACTGAAAAAGTTCCTAGAAGGCTTGAAATACCCCCCTGGGATAGTTGAAGTCACAACAAAGGCTGTGGCTGGGACTGTAGTGGGGTTAAAATAGCAAACGGCTCCGGTTTCCACATTTTAAGGGTTAACAGCTTGAAAATTGGGGTGCAATACTTTGAATGCATTAAGACACTGTGGTGAAAATTTGGTAAAGATTTTATAATTCCTTCATAGTTTTTCACATATTCAGTAATAAAGTGTGCCCTGTTTAACATTTAAAGAGACGGTAACGCTTTTGTTTTAAAACGGTTTTTGTACTTTATTATCCAGTTTAAGCCTGTTTAACATGTCTGTACCTTCTGATAGATCATGTTCTGTATGTATGGAAGCCAATGTGGTTCCCCCTTCAAATATATGTGATAATTGTGCCATAGCGTCCAAACACAGTAAGGACAGTATTGTCATAAATAGTAAGGTTGCCCAGGATGATTCCTCAGATTTTCTATCCGGCGGAGTGGGAACTCCACCCGGAGGTGTTTGCCCAGTTGACTCAATTATGGGGCATTCCAGACATGGATCTGATGGCGTCTCGTCAGAACTTCAAGGTTCCTTGCTACGGGTCCAGATCCAGGGATCCCAAGGCCACTCTAGTGGATGCATTAGTGGCGCCTTGGTCGTTCAACCTAGCTTATGCGTTTCCACCGTTCCCTCTCCTTCCCAGGCTTGTAGCCAGGATCAAACAGGAGAAGGCCTCGGTGATTCTGATAGCTCCTGCGTGGCCGCGCAGGACTTGGTATGCAGACCTGGTGAATATGTCATCGGCTCCACCATGGAAGCTACTTTTGAGACAGGATCTTCTAGTACAAGGTCCATTCGAACATCCAAATCTAATTTCTCTGCAGCTGACTGCTTGGAAATTGAACGTTTGATTTTATCCAAGCGTGGGTTTTCAGATTCAGTGATAGGTACTCTGGTCCAAGCTAGAAAACCTGTGTCTAGAAAGATTTACCATAAAATATGGAAAATATATATTTCTCTTGTTAAGTGTGTTCAGTCCACGGGTCATCCATTACTTATGGGATATATTCTCCTTCCCAACAGGAAGTTGCAAGAGGATCACCCAAGCAGAGCTGCTATATAGCTCCTCCCCTCACATGTCATATCCAGTCATTCTCTTGCAACTCTCAACAAAGAAGGAGGTCGTGAGAGGAGTTAGGAGTTTTTTAATTAATTATTCTTCAATCAAAAGTTTGTTATTTTAAATGGCACCGGAGTGTGCTGTTTTTTCTCTCAGGCAGTATTTAGAAGAAGAATCTGCCTGCGTTTTCTATGATCTTAGCAGACGTAACTAAGATCCACTGGCTGTTCTCGCACATTCTGAGGAGTGGGGTAACTTCAGAAAAGGGAATAGCATGCGGGGTCCCCTGCAAATGAGGTATGTGCAGTAAAATATTTTCTAGGAATGGAATTGACTAAGAAAACACTGCCGATACCCATATGATGTAAGTACAGCCTAAAATGCAGTAGTAGCGACTGGTATCAGGCTGGTAAATGTATGCACAGTAGAGTTATTTTCTAGGGACTAGAATTTGACTGAAAAAATACTGTTAATACTGAAATAATGTATGAGCCTTAACTGCAGTAGAAGCGACTGGTAGCAGGCTTAGTGATAACTTTACACAACAACTGAAATGTTGTTTTTTAAAACGTTTACTGGCATGTTAATCGTTTTGTGAGGTACTTTGGTGATAAATCTCTTGGGGCATGATTTTTTCCACATGGCTAACGTATATTTCTGCATAGAAACCGTTATAGCTGGTCTCCCACTGTTGTAATATGAGTGGGAGGGGCTTTTTGTTAGCGCCTTGTTGCGCAGTTAAAATTCAGTCATAGTCTTCCTGTTTCTTCCTCCTTGATCCAGGACGTCTCCAGAGAGCTCGGGGGTCTTCAAAATTTATATTTGAGGGAGGTAATCAGTCACAGCAGACCTGTGACAGTGTGTTTGACTGTGATAAAAACGTTAACTGTTAAATTGATTATCCGTTTTTGGGTATTAAGGGGTTAATCATCCTTTTGCTAGTGGGTGCAATCCTCTGCTAATTTCATACATTTAATGTAAAGATTTGGTTGCTATAACTGAATTAGTTCATTGTTATTTCAACTGTAATTGTCTTTTTGTGTTTTTAAAAGCGCAGCAGCGTTTTTTACATTGCTTGAAAATTTTCTGAAAGTAATTTCCAAGCTTGCTAGCCTCATTGCTAGTCTGTTTAAACATGTCTGATACAGATGAATCTGCTTGTTCATTATGTTTAAAAGCCAATGCGGAGCCCAATAGAAATATGTGTACCAATTGTATTGATATTACTTTAAATAAAGGTCAGTCTTTACCGGTAAAGAAATTATCACCAGAGATCGAGGGGGAAGTTATGCCGCCTAACTCTCCTCACGTGTCAGTACCTGCGCCTCCCGCTCAGGAGGTGCGTGATGTTGTGGCGCCAAGTACATCAAGGCCCTTACAAATCACTTTGCAAGATATGGCTAATGTTATGAAAGAAGTATTATCTAATTTGAGTTAAGAGGCAAGCGCGATAGCTCTGGGTTAAGGACAGAGCTTGCTGATGACACGAGAGCCATGTCCGATACTGCGTCACAATTTGCAGAACATGAGGACGGAGAGCTTCATTCTGTGGGTGACGGATCTGATCCAGGGAGACCGGATTCAGAAATTTCAAATTTTAAATTTAAGCTTGAGAACCTCCGTGTATTGCTAGGGGAGGTGTTAGCGGCTCTGAATGATTGTGACACGGTCGCAATCCCAGAGAAGTTATGTAGGCTGGATAAATACTATGCGGTGCCGGTGTGTACTGACGTTTTTCCTATACCTAAAAGGCTTACAGAGATTATTAGCAAGGAGTGGGATAGACCCGGTGTGCCCTTTTCCCCTCCTCCGATATTTAGAAAAATGTTCCCAATAGACGCTACCACACGAGATTATGGCAGACGGTCCCTAAGGTGGAGGGAGCAGTTTCTACTTTAGCTAAGCGCACCACTATCCCGGTGGAGGATAGTTGTGCTTTCTCAGATCCAATGGATAAAAAATTAGAAGGTTACCTTAAGAAAATGTTTGTTCAACAAGGTTTTATATTACAGCCCCTTGCATGCATTGCGCCCGTCACTGCTGCGGCGGCTTTCTGGTTTGAGTCTCTAGAAGAGGCTATTCGCACAGCACCATTGGATGAGATCATGAACAAGCTTAAAGCACTTAAGCTAGCTAATGCATTTGTTTCGGACGCCGTTGTGCACTTAACCAAACTAACGGCTAAGAACTCCGGATTTGCCATCCAGGCGCACAGAGCGCTATGGCTTAAATCCTGGTCAGCAGATGTGACTTCTAAATCTAAATTGCTTAATATTCCTTTCAAAGGGCAAACCTTATTCGGGCCCGGCTTGAAAGAAATTATTGCTGACATTACTGGAGGTAAGGGTCACTCCCTTCCTCAGGATAGGGCCAAATCAAAGGCCAAACAGTCTAATTTTCGTGTCTTTCGTAATTTCAAGGCAGGAGCAGCATCAACTTCCTCCGCTCCAAAACAGGAAGGAACTGCTGCTCGTTACAGACAGGGTTGGAAAAGCAACCAATCCTGGAACAAGGGCAAGCAGGCCAGAAAGCCTACTTCTGCCCCTAAGACAGCATGAAGGAAGGGCCCCCTATCCGGAAACGGATCTAGTGGGGGGCAGACTCTCTCTCTTCGCCAAGGCTTGGGCAAGAGATGTCCAGGATCCCTGGACGTTGGAGATCATATCTCAGGGATACCTTCTGGACTTCAAAGCTTCTCCTCCACAAGGGAGATTTCATCTGTCAAGGTTATCAACAAACCTAATAAAGAAAGAGGCATTTCTACAATGTGTACAAGACCTCTTAGTAATGGGAGTGATCCACCCAGTTCCGTGAACGGAACAAGGGCAAGGGTTTTACTCAAATCCGTTTGTGGTTCCCAAAAAAGAGGGAACATTCAGACCAATCTTGGACCTAAAGATCTTAAACAAGTTCCTAAGGGTTCCATCGTTCAAAATGGAAACTATTCGAACCATCCTACCCATGATCCAAGAGGGTCAGTATATGACCACAGTGGACTTAAAGGATGCCTACCTTCACATACCGATTCACAAAGATCATTATCGGTACCTAAGGTTTGCCTTTCTAGACAGGCATTTCCAGTTTGTAGCTCTTCCCTTCGGGTTAGCTACGGCCCCGAGAATTTTTACAAAGGTTCTGGGCTCACTTCTGGCGGTACTAAGACCGCGAGGCATAGCGGTGGCTCCGTACGTAGACGACATTCTGATACAAGCGTCGAGTTTTCAAAATGCAAAGTCTCATACAGAGATAGTTCTTGCATTTCTGAGGTCGCATGGGTGGAAAGTGAACGTGGAAAAGAGTTCTCTGTTACCACTCACAAGGGTTCCTTTTCTAGGGACTCTGATAGATTCTGTAGAGATGAAGATTTACCTGACGGAGTCCAGGTTATCAAAGATTCTAAATGCTTGCCGTGTCATTCATTCCATTCCAAGGCCATCAGTAGCTCAGTGCATGGAAGTAATCGGCTTAACGGTCGCTGCAATGGACATAGTGCCATTTGCGCGCCTGCATCTCAGACCGCTGCAATTATGCATGCTAAGTCAGTGGAATGGGGATTATTCAGATCTGTCCCCTCTACTGAATCTGGACCAGGAGGCCAGAGATTCTCTTCTCTGGTGGTTGTCGCGGGTTCATCTGTCCAAAGGAATGACTTTTCGCAGGCCAGATTGGACGATTGTAACAACAGATGCCAGCCTACAAGGCTGGGGCGCAGTCTGGAACTCCCTGAAGGCTCAGGGATCGTGGACTCAGGAGGAGAAACTCCTCCCAATAAATATTCTGGAATTAAGAGCAATATTCAATGCTCTTCTAGCTTGGCCTCAGTTAGCAACACTGAGGTTCATCAGATTTCAGTCGGACAACATCACGACTATGTCTTACATCAACCATCAAGGGGGAACCAGGAGTTCCCTAGCGATGTTAGAAGTCTCCAAGATAATTTGCTGGGCAGAGTCTCATTCTTGCCACCTGTCAGCGATCCACATCCCAGGCGTGGAGAACTGGGAGGCGGACTTTCTAAGTCGCCAGACTTTTCATCCGGGGGAGTGGGAACTTCATCCGGAGGTCTTTGCTCAACTGATTCATCGTTGGGGCAAACCAGAACTGGATCTCATGGCGTCTCGCCAGAACGCCAAGCTTCCTTGTTACGGATCCAGATCCAGGGACCCGGGAGCGGTGCTGATAGATGCTCTAGCAGCCCCTTGGGGTTTCAAGATGGCTTATGTGTTTCCTCCGTTTCCGTTGCTGCCTTGATTGATTGCCAGGATCAAACAGGAGAGAGCATCAGTGATTTTGATAGCGCCTGCGTGGCCACGCAGGACCTGGTATGCAGACCTAGTGGACATGTCGTCCTGTCCACCATGGTCTCTGCCTCTGAGGCAGGACCTTCTAATTCAGGGTCCTTTCAACCATCCAAGCCTAATTTCTCTGAGGCTGACTGCATGGAGATTGAACGCTTGATTCTATCAAAGCGTGGTTTCTCGGAGTCGGTTATTGATATATTAATACAGGCTCGGAAACCTGTTACCAGAAAAATTTACCATAAGATATGGCATAAATATTTTTACTGGTGTGAATCCAAGAGTTACTCATGGAGTAAGGTCAGGATTCCTAGGATATTGTCTTTTCTACAAGAGGGTTTAGAAAAGGGTTTATCTGCTAGTTCGTTAAAGGGACAGATTTCTGCTCTGTCTATTCTTTTACACAAACGTCTGGCAGAAGTTCCAGACGTTCAGGCTTTTTGTCAGGCTTTAGCTAGGATTAAGCCTGTGTTTAAGACTGTTGCTCCGCCGTGGAGCTTAAACTTAGTTCTTAAAGTTCTTCAAGGTGTTCCGTTTGAACCCCTTCATTCCATTGATATTAAGCTGTTATCTTGGAAAGTTCTGTTTTTGATGGCTATTTCCTCGGCTCGAAGAGTCTCTGAGTTATCTGCCTTACATTGTGATTCTCCTTATCTGATTTTTCATTCAGACAAGGTAGTTCTGCGTACTAAACCTGGGTTTTTACCTAAGGTAGTTTCTAACAGGAATATCAATCAAGAGATTGTTGTTCCATCATTATGTCCTAATCCTTCTTCGAAGAAGGAACGTCTTTTGCATAATCTGGATGTAGTCCATGCCCTGAAGTTCTACTTACAGGCAACTAAAGATTTTCGGCAAACTTCTTCTCTGTTTGTCGTTTATTCTGGACAGAGGTGAGGTCAAAAGGCTTCGGCCACCTCTCTCTCTTTTTGGCTTTGTAGCATAATTCGTTTAGCCTATGAGACTGCTGGACAGCAGCCCCCTGAAAGAATTACAGCTCATTCCACTAGAGCTGTGGCTTCCACCTGGGCCTTTAAGAATGAGGCCTCTGTTGAACAGATTTGCAAGGCTGCAACTTGGTCTTCACTTCATACCTTTTCAAAATTTTAAAAATTTGACACTTTTGCTTCTTCAGAGGCTGTTTTTGGGAGAAAGGTTCTACAGGCAGTGGTTCCTTCTGTTTAATGTTCCTGCCTTGTCCCTCCCATCATCCGTGTACTTTAGCTTTGGTATTGGTATCCCATAAGTAATGGATGACCCGTGGACTGAACACACTTAACAAGAGAAAACATAATTTATGCTTACCTGATAAATTTATTTCTCTTGTAGTGTGTTCAGTCCACGGCCGCCCTGTCTTTTTGAGGCAGTTCTAAATTTTAATTAAAACTCCAGTCACCACTGCACCCTATAGTTTCTCCTTTCTCGTCTTGTTTCGGTCGAATGACTGGATATGACATGTGAGGGGAGGAGCTATATAGCAGCTCTGCTTGGGTGATCCTCTTGCAGCTTCCTGTTGGGAAGGAGAATATATCCCATAAGTAATGGATGACCCGTGGACTGAACACACTACAAGAGAAATACATTTATCAGGTAAGCATAAATTATGTTTTGTTGGTGTGAATCCAAGGGATTCTCCTGGAGTAAGATTAAAATTCCTAAGATCCTCTCCTTTCTCCAAGAAGGTTTGGATAAGGGATTGTCAGCGAGTTCTCTAAAAGGACAGATTTCTGCTTTATCTGTCTTGTTATACAAACGACTGGCAGCTGTGCCAGAGGTACAAGCTTTTGTACAGGCTTTGGTCAGAATCAAACCTGTTTACAGAC